>NC_056735.1:1336481813-1336571813 GCF_019279795.1 Protopterus annectens
AACAGTTGTTGAAATCTGAGTAGGTAAGTATTATAAGTAAACTCACAAAATTGGGCATAAATTTCTACCTCACCGGATGGATAGCCAACTGGCTGACATACAGATCACATGGTTAAAGTGGATGATTCAAGTTCCAGCAAGAAGCCAATTACTAGTGTTGTGCCACAGGGCTCAATGCTAAAACAACTCATTTTCAAAATATATGTCTTGGATGCCAAAGCCAATGTGGAAGCCCTGTGGATGACAAATTTGTAGATGAGTACAAGCTACGGGCAATCATTGATGTATATATCCTTCAGGAGAGTCTAAATCAGGCAAATGATTGGTATTAGAACCATGACCTAAAATTTAATGAGAATAAATGCATTATCATACCCTTTGGGAAATCGAATACACCTGCCAACTACAACATTAACAGCACACCCCCAAGAGTAGACTCAGAGGATAGGGATCTCAGTATACAGGTAGATAGTAGCCAGAACTTTGACCATCACCTGCCCACAGTAGTGAGGAAGTCATTATATATGGCACAACTTATAAGTAAAGGTATGGCATCCAGATCAAGAGAAATTATAGTCCCACTGTTCACAGCCCTCATTAGACCAATAACTGAGTACACTGCACTATTTGGAATGTACTTGACTAGGCATTTACAACAGCTGTAATGACCTTAGTGTTTCCTCACTAAGAAAATGCAGGGTGTTAACAACATGTCCTGTGTAGATAGACTGAAAGCCCTTTCCCTTTACTTTGTCTCCTATAAGCTATTAATGGGTGACCTATGCCTGACCTACAAGGCACTCAAAAATCCAACCTTGATGGAGCTGCTACATATCTGCAAGATCAACAGTACAGGGTCATCTATTCTAGGGAAGTCAGTAAATGAAACAGAACATGCTGGAGAGACAAATATGTTTCCCAGAAATTGCCCCTTCTCTGGAATAGGCTTCCTATTCATGTAAAGCAGAATCATTCTCTGGCCCTCTTCAAGACCAATCTGGATTGATGGATGGGGAATTATAGGTTGACTCCTGGGGTTGTGCCTATGTCCTTTATGGATTGGGGCAATCTGTAAAATCTGTAAAAGACTTAAGGCATAGGCACAATCCTATGCCATCCCCCTGCCCCTAGGGGGCATTTATTGGGCAAAAGTGGGTTATATTATGTAGGCTTGTAAAGGCTCTTGAGTCACAGACACACACACACACACACACACACACACATATATATATATATATATATATATATATATATATGTATAGCAGTTATTTATTCTTTTAGAATTCCTGTAATGTTAAATGATTGAAATAATACAGTCTTGTACAGCATTTGTTAAACAAGTATTTTAATGCTGCATGAGCATAGCAGAATTTTTAAAGCTGAGTATACCTCATATCAATGCTTTCATTTTTAGAGCTTATAAAATGAAAAACTGCTAGCGTTATCATTTTTATATATATATGCTGTAAAATTAATTCTGACAGATCTTCACTGGTGTAACAACAGCTGTAAGAGATGATGTGGATACAGTATAATAATCATAGCTGCATGCAAGGTAAAAGCATCTTCTAAAGTAAATTATTTTCTTCTTGTCTTTTTTGGATGGTTCTTGTTCAGTGGTGGGTTTCTTTATCTTAGGCAACAACTGTTGAGAAAAAACAATAGTAAGACATTTATACATAGTTAAGAAAGATGAACAAAAGTAACAAACATGTTAATCATTTAATCACACCGCATCTACATTTATATCTTATCTACCAAGTTACATTATATTACTTGTAGACTACATTTTTTTATTTTGTAGCTCCATATAGCTTCATAGATCCCAAACAATTCATGTCATATCTTAAGATATGTTTTTAATAAAAGATTTTTGTTACTATCCTAAATTTGGAATGGTTGCTCTGTTTTGGCTAACTTTGTTAATTTGGTCTGCTTTGTGCTCCTATACAATTCTATATCTAATGTATTATGTAAAGGAATACAATGAATATTGGCAATGAAGTTTATAAAATAAAATAACTAATAAAATAACATTCCTGAAAACAGAATTCCATCTGCTTCAGTGAAAAGTTGTTTTGAAGTGTTCTCCATAATGAAGGTATCTAGTGTGCTAGTACAACTGCTTTTACTACCACTATTGCTATTTACTGTTTGTGTTAGTGTTACTTTACTGTTAACATACAAATGAGTATTCAAAGACCAGTGTGCATGCTACAATTCAGCTAAAAGGTATGAACTAATATTTTATATGTTTCAAGTTTTAGTTGGCTGGGAGCTATAGACTCTAATTTTAAGGATTGTAGGCCATATAATATAATATTATCTCTGATCTTGACCACTCTGCTTATTTATTTTTGTCTGTCTGTCTGTCTGCCTATGTATCTATCTATCTATTCATTCATTAAGATTGTTATCTAAGGTAGTGGACTAATCCAACAGGACCCATTCTGCCACATCCTAAAGGCACAAATGATTACATGCACATGGCCAAAAACAGTAACAATATACACAGTGTGAAAATTAAAAAAGTACATTTGTCTACAGGTAAGTACACACATAGGTGAGACTGTATTGAAACATTCAATACTTTGCATTGTTACTAATACACCATTGCATTATTAACTATTTACAATATTCATATCCCTTAAAGAAGAGGATTACATACAGGGCTTATGTTAAAAGTAGCAAGATTGGAGAATAAAGTTACAGTGAATTATGTAATATGAGGTTATTGTTTATAATAATTGTTAATAACTTTGTTTATTGATTACAATGAAATGACATAAAAATCATCTACATGATAAATGTAATAAATTACATAATGATAATCATTCATTTTGCAGGATTTATGCATAATGTCATCATAAAATAAAACTGTCTGATAGTCACTGTTTGTTTTTGTCTGTAGTTGAATGCACTTTTACATTTTTCCTACTGTGTAATATAATTCTTTGAGCAGTGGAAAATGTAATACAAAAATAAATCTGATGTGAAGAATATACATCCAAGGGTCTATATTTCTGACTGCATGTTTGTCTTTTGATATCTGTACCAGGCTGTTTTTTATCAAATGTATTGTAATGCTTACACTTGATGTCTTTGGCAGCCTGCATGCCGACCCATATTATACTCCCCTCTGCGACAGCATCTTGTCCGGCAGATACCTTTATGTTGTCGACAAGTATGAGTGGCTGCTTCAACACCTTCCTGTTCACCTTAAAAGAGAAAAAAAAGGAAAGTTCATACTTAGTTCTAAAATGTGACATACATCATAATGATAGCCTGTTATAACTGTAGTTGTGAACTTTGTGGACCAGATTTAGTTAGCTTTCTGAATATATACCATGACCTGCTTTAGACATGCTTATGTCTCAGCAGACAGAATTCAAGCAGATGTGAACATGGAGTAACACATTGTGCTAAGCAGTTACCAAAAGAAAGGGCTCCATCAGTCCTCGTTCAGTGTGTACGTACACCTGTCCATTTGACTGGTGCAACTCTTGTGCTAGATGGCCTCATGGCTGTACAACTCCATCTATATGTCAGACTTGGCATTGTTAGCAGTTCTACTAACTACAGAGCTAGGTATGAAAAAAGGTAGAGCTGTTGCACTGCAGTCCTTTAACTGGACTTGGGAACACTGCTGAGTCATTAGGGAAGTTTAAGCTACATTCAGAATAGGTAACGAGATTCATTAACATAGCATGTTGTAGATTCGTATTACCTGATCCTTGAGTAGCTGGATTCTGGTCAATTCAATACCTCAGCAATGTAAGGTATTGAAATGGACAATCCACCTTTGATGTCACCGTGGGGTATAGGATGGTTTTCTATTTTGAATAGTGAGAACCGGATGACATAGGTCCTCCACTTTGCTATTCCATTTGTTTTGTAAAGTGGATTAGTATGTCACAAGAAAAACTGCATGCAATAGTTAAAAATATGTGATGCAACTGCAGCTGCAAAATTATGATTGAGATTAGTTGCATAACATCATCAGTTTTCCCTTTACATTCACATGAAAGCACTCAGAATTAAAGGCACATCTGCCGTAAATGGAATAAAAAGTTCTCTGCATGCACTTACTATGTTTAAAAACATCAAATAAGCACATTTTCTTTTGTAGTTATTTATAATGTACATTCTATTTCCTTTTAAATCATAAACTTGTATTGTGGAGCCATGCATACTCATATCCTAGCTAGTAAATGACAACTGTACAGACAACATATTTGAATGCATACATTTTCAAGGAAACATATGAGAAAATTTAAAAGTTAAATACTAGAGACCTGGGTTCCTTATGAAACATTGTTTTACAATGGGAAGTAGTTGGAGAGTAGTTACCTGGAAAATGTGTCTTAGATTTCCGGAAGGATGGTTTCACAAAAGAAACAAATGTTTCTGTCATCAAGCCAGATGAGAAATGATTCATCTACAGGTTAGATAGTAAGCTATGATGACAGCATTTATAGCAATTTATACTTGTACCAGATAGACTAAAAGAAGCAAGAAAAGCTGTAGATATACCACTTCAAGAAATCAGTAAAAAATACGGTAAAGGGAGATGCTTCGTGAAAGACAAATGTACTCACAAATGGCAAATAGGAAAACAAAACAGCCTTCACTGAGTAGAGAATAACAGATAATTCTGTGTCTGCAAATAAAAGGAAAATATAAAATGTGAAATAAGGATAGAAAGATTGAAGAAAATTCTTAAGGATGCCTGACCTGCTAATTGTTTTTCTTGAACCAACGGTGGTGGACTAGGACATAAATTTCATGACAACAGGAGGAAGGTTACTGCTCAGTGGTAACCTTACTCTTTAGAACCATAGAGCATGTAAAGAACTGGATCATTTCTCCTGTGAGCTAGAAGACTGCATTCACTAAAATCAGCTGGAGAATCTAGAAAACTCAACAAACATTTAAGTATTATGATAGAAAATACCACAAGAGACTCTGGTTTTAGCATTTCTATAAAGTTAAGCAATGAAACAAATTTCATCTGTATTATTACACGTAAACTTTCAGAAAAAAATGTTTTGATCACACTCTCACATAGTAATCGATTTCTTTCACATTTTGCTTAGAAAAAAATGCTAACTCATCAATCTTGTTTGATGTACACCTTCATAAGCATTGCCATTTTTGTTCAGAGTATCTACACTACAACCATTAATATCTGTGAAACTGTATGGTAACTTTCTTGAAAACAGGAAAGCCTGGATCCAGAAAAATGAGCTGTATCTCATTGTAAATGGAATGAGATAGAAATCAGAGAAAGTCAAATGTTTAATGTTCCTCATATTATAGGAAATTATAAATATTTATTATTATTTTACATTTGTTTACTGGAAGAGTCTGACTGGGCATAAACCCGGCCCAGGGAGAAAAGCTCCATTGTTAGTAAATACTTTGTTAGTAGAAGGAAAATTGTATAATACAATAAAGAAAAAAATAGTAACAGACATTCATAACTATAAAAAGACTAGAACAGAATAAATTGGTCAAGTGGGAGACAAGACCAATAATCTTGTATAACAATGCTTCTAGAAGACGGTTCTTACAATAGTAGCAGGTAGTGACATTGTATACAATAAGAGTACAATTACAATACTTAGTCTTATATACAGGTAGGGCGGCCATGGTGGTGCAGCGGTTAGTGTTGCCTTCTCACAGCAAGAGGTTCTCCAGTTCAATTCTCTGCTGGGGTGCCTTCTGTGTGGAGTTTGCATGTCCTCCCTGTGGTTGCGTGGGTTTCCTCCAGGTGCTCTGGTTTCCTCCCACATCCCAAAGACATGCAGTAGGTGGACTGGACACTCTAAATTGGCCCTAGGTGTGTGTGTGTGTGTGTGTGTGTGTGTGTGTGTGTGTGTGTGTGTGTGTGTGTGTGTGTGTGTGTGTGTGCCTTCTGTGGAAGGTTGGGCACCAGGCTGGCAACTCAACACTGTAAAACTCCACTGCCAATCATGAGCAGACAGATGATCCACTGTGGCAACCCCTAACCGGGAAAAGCCAGAAGAAGTCTTATATACAGGTAGCATTGCAAACTGAACACTTAAAATCTGATAGATATTAACAGTGAGAGAGAAAAACAATATAAGGTAGTCATATGACTTAAATTCAATGCTCATTACATATGCAATTAAAATTTTAAAATTAGCTAGTTCCATGGTTTGGGCTACCCATGCCCAGTACATGTACAAGTCCAGTAATTTAATTTAATGTGATGTTTGAAGTTTTTTAAGCTAGTTATACTTCTAATTTCAAGTGGTAAGGCATTCCACAGTTTAGCAATGTAGTAGGAGTATAGAGTGTCACCTGAACTATTTTTACTCTTGGTTACTTCAATTAAAGCTGGATCTTACTGGATGGGTACTTATATGGGGATTGAGGAGGCCTTGTCGAGCTCGTGTTTTATCAGGTTTATGGTACATTTGGTGGGTGGTAGAGAGTTTTGTGAGAATGAGTTGGTGGGGTAGTTCTAACCAAGATAGTCATCTTAGGGCCTTATAATGATGGGTTCTAGGAGGACAACTAGTGGAAAATTTAGCTATCTTATTATAGCAGACATCTAGCTTGCTTAGGTCTGATTTGGAGATTGGTAAGGATGGGTGAGGCATATAGTAAAGTTGACAGAGGATGAGTTCTGGTTGTGTTATTCTGGAGTTTGTGGTTAGGTAGTTTTAGCATCTGTATAAGGTACCTATTTTCTTTGTTTACTTTTTTTTTTTACAGTCTGGACAATGTGTAAGTCAAACTTCAGATTTTGATCAATAATAACACAGAGAAGTTGGGTGGATGGTACTGGCTCAATCAAAGTCTTATTACTGGATGTGATACTGAAGTAAGTGGATTTGGTTTTGAATTTAGTGGAGTGAAAGAGCATGAGTTTAGTTTTATTTAGGTTCAAGATTAATTGGGCACTGGCCAACCATGATTCAAAAGCATTGAAGGATGTTTGGGTTAAGTTCTGTAGCTCAGGTAGAGTTGGGGCAGAACATATGACAGTGGAGTCGTCTGCATACTGTATAAGGGTGGCTAGAGATGTAGCATTATGGAGATTACTTGTAAACAGGTTAAAAAGGAGGGGGCCGAGAATAGACCCTTGAGGCACGCCCATAGTCACTGGTAGTAAATGAGAAAGACCTTTGTTCCACCGTACCGCCTGTTGCCAATCTATGAGGTAGTTCTGAATCCAGGATTTATCACTTTTAACTTCTAAGAGCAGGAAGCACCAAGTTAGATATAAAGAGAGAAGGATTTCAAGTATTCTGTTAACAAAATCTTTTCCACATGTAAAGAATACTTTTATTACTAGAAATCAAGTGGTACAAAACAGAACTGAAAATGTTGAGTTTGAATGCTTTCATAGTATGATAGAAACTACAAGGCAATTAGGTCTGAAGACCATGTGCATTTAGGCAAGTACCACTTTTAAGATGTAATACCACTTCTGTGGGGGTTAAAACATGTCAAGCTAGGGATGAACTTACAGGTAAACATCTAATCATCAAGGTTAACCATGAGAAAAACAAGGGGGTCACTTGCTTAACAGGCAGAAACAATTTGTTCCAGAGGTGGGGAAACCACTGGGTGAGAAATCTATTTCTCCTGCATGCTTTAATTGTATGTGGTAAAGGTTCACATCCTTGGATCAGGTTTTGTTTAGCTGTTCACCCTGTGAAGGTTTAAGAGACCCATTATGGTGTGATCTTTGATGACATGGAATTTCAGGCATGGATTTCCACAAAGTAGTCTAGAAAAGACAAAGTGTAGTGACAGGACTTCTAGTCTGTCCAGGTAGCTAGGAGTTTTTAAGGCCAGTAATGACCAAGCTCTTTCAACAAAAATCCTTCTAACTGAATGATACATCTATGTACACATTGAAAGGGGCTCTGCACTCACTAACTCATCCAATTTGGGGGAAGGAGAGAGAGAGAGAGAGACCATGACCTCCATGACCAGGATGGGATGCATTTGGAAATCGGGATGAAAACATTGTTTTCAGGTAGAGCTCATTTAGAGTGACACTGGATCATTTGTTTTAACGTTTTACTATCGTAAACAAATGTTTGATGAAACAGAAAGATGAAATTTACTAAGAAGTCAACATCATGATTGACTTAAAGTCAGTAAACCTAATCTTTAACAAACAAATGTATCATATTCAGTAAGTTTATACAAAACTATACACCAATACTGTTCCCATTTTTTATAACAATTGCTAGATTTGACAAACTTTTTTAATTTATACTGAGTCTATGAAATACAACAGTGCATTAAAGCTGTAACATTTCCATTGAGAAAACATCGTGACCTCTAGATTGTCAGATGGGGAATATATGCCAAAAATCCAGAATTTTGAATTTTACATATGTAAGAGGAGGCAATTGCATAAGGATTGCCACTGATAACTTTGCGGTATAACTTTTGTGCAAGTGAGCTGTATCAGAAAAGATATAGTCTGCCCACACACTATGGCAATACCATCTACTAAACACACACACAAACTCATCTACAAACCTGAGCAATGCACAATCCTAAGTCACATTCTTCAACTTTACTCCCCAAATAGATGGCTCTACTCCGCTGACAAACACCATTGCTGTATAACCCATATAATAACTTAGTTGCTGACTATATATATTCCTCATCTGTATCTAGACAATGGAATGTTTTACCCCCCCCCACTTCTTTCTTCTTCTTTTGGCTGTTCCTGTTAGGGTTCGCCACAGCTACTTAGACAAAATAATATTAACAAACTTTTCAAACTTAAACAGCACTTACTGGATAGATGGCTCTGCTGTTATTCCATATCCGGCTACCCCTACACTGTCTTCACATTTATGGTCAGCTTTTCTTCCATCTTCTCTCCTCACTTACATGATATTTTATATAACTAAAAATATTTACCACGTTGCAGGCCTTCCTCCATTCTTTTTCTCCTTTTTCTCTGTTTTCAACTCGTACAGATATTCGACACTCAGAATGGTTCCTGCATATGTCATTCTGCTCTTCCTTTTCATTCCTCTCCATCTCTATTATCTTGCTGACTGCTCTTGCCCTAAACGTTCCCACTCAACGTCACCTCAGTTTTCATTCCCAAATCCACTTGCTCTGACTCCTCCAGACCTAGATTTTTCTCTTCATACCTACTCTCATCTTGCATTTATCTGGCTGTTACCTCAAAACTCCTCTTTGCTACTATACCTATTTATCATCTTCATCTGCATTGCAACTACTATCCCTGTTGTGCTCTGATATGACTATCCATCTGTCTATGAATGTGTATGATTTTTAAAATTGATCTACTATGAATCTGCTTTGCATATGAAATTGTATCTAATTATCAATACAATTTATTGTAAATCTGTTAGTATAGATCATAAATCGATCATGTCTTCTCATAAACTTTATTTGTATTATTATGTTATCCTACTGGGAAAATTATTTTATTTTTTTTTCTCTTTTGTGTAATCTGTCTATTTTCATATTGATGGATGGAGCTTTTCTCCACAGACCTCTCGTGAAATGGTATTACTTTACTGACACAGTCAGATTATCGCAGTAAACAAATGTTAATAAGTAGATATTAAATAATGTAGGGTCATGGATTAGCGGTTAAAGGCTGAGATCATTAAGGGATCCAGTCATGTCAATGGAATGGGGTCCAAGGTAATTAAAATTAAAGTCTTCTAAAATAATAATGATGCTATATTTAGATCTGACAGAAGTGACTTTGAGAATGCGGCATTAGGAACACAGGAACATAGGAATAATACCATGCAAGTAGTCGTGGGGACCATATGATATCTTGCCATAAACTCCTGTAAACAGGCAAACTAAAAATTTCTTGTCACCTTTGTCAAGCACTTAATACTGCTTACTTCACAAATCGAGCAGGACCTTGCATAATAAGCCTGGTGTAAACTTGAAAATAATGGAGAGTAGGTGGTCAAAAGCTAACAGGAGTGACTTGGTTTTAATTGTGGGAAACATTGCAAATATCTAGATGGTGTCAGACTCTGTGGTGGCAGCTATATAAATAAAGTTTTGAAATTGTGTTATCCTTCTAGGTTCACTATAGTTAAATTGATGTAGGGCACTGCTCTGCTCTAAGCCTATTCAAATGCAATTTGGACCAATGGATGTGAAATCATAAATTCATCCCTGGTTGTTGCCTGTGTCCCTTGTCGACTCTGTGTTCTCAGAGTGTCTGGCTTGCATTTGGTGCAATGCCTAAGATAAGTACTTTGAATTGAGAAATTGAAGTTTTTTAAGTAATTTAATAGGTTTGCTGTTGAATTTTCATATTATTCATGCATTTTCTGCATTTTTTGCTGCAAAGTATATTTGCTTTTTCATTGACCTGGCTGCTGTTACTGTGTTTTGAAATTGCCTTAAAGTGCATGTTCCTCATTTCTGGCTTGGATTCATCTTAAAAGTAATTGTCATAGGTAGTTATTTGATTTGTTTCTTGCACTTTTTCACTTTCGGCCAGCTGAAGTGTGATTTTACATTAAGAAGACAGGGATTACAATCCCAAGGGCAGTAGAAGGTAACCTGATCTGTCTGACTTGGAAATCACACATGTGAGCTTAAAATGAAATGAACTGTCCAGAGCACTTTAAAGCTATTTAATCACTTTTTCTTTGTGTCTATAAACCTTCAGCATGTGCACAGCTCTTGACTCACATCCACAGAACTCACAAATGCCTGACATCTTCTGTTGTGTTCTCAAAGTGCTTGCCTTGCAGTTAGAGCCATCCATCTATGATAAGTACTTTAAATTGAAATATTGCACTTTTCTAAGTAATTTAAGAGGTCTAATGTTGTATTTTCATATTTTGGATTATTTCATAATATTTCATGTTATTTATTGCCTGTTTCTGCATTTTATCACTGCTTTGTGAGTGTTTTTTGAAATCATGTATGTATTCCTCACTGCGGGCTTGAAATTATCTGAAAAGTAATTGTTGTAGCTAGGTGTTTGATTTGTTTCTGGCACTTTTTCACTTTTGGCCATCTGAAGTGGAATTGCACATTAAGAATTTAGCAGCATCTTGTATAGATGCAGGCACTTAGAAACTACATTTTCCCTATAAAACTTCCTCTGTACCTTTACCCAGTAGTGAGTTGTGTAAACAACTTGTTTTGCATGCTGAGGAGCACTGCTCCAGAAATTTGGACATGCAACGTCTTTGCAGTCTTTACTCTAACAGCACCCAAGCTAGCATCCTGCAAACCCCTGTATATACCTATGAACCTATGAACCTAACTAACATACCTACTACTAAGGGGGCTATTGTGGTCAGACCTCCCAGCACATGATGTACTTAATTTTAGAGATATGCCCACTATTTTCAGGCTTGAATAGAAACCAGCTCCATGGTCACACAGCTGTGGAATAAATAAATAAAAAAAATTACCAGAAATGGTGAATCATTACAGGTACTGTAATAGAAATAGGTCTGAAAGGGATCAGATGAAGAAAAACACTAGCAAAGTTGCAACTTGTCCAGTTGTAGTTAATTAATGAGTTACAAACCAATTCACTGCACACTCAAGTACCTGTGAGAAAGCCAGTTAAACTCATGGGCGTTTCCTTACCCAATTTATACCACACAAAGATGGTTTGATATAGCAAATGGCCAAAAATGATTCTTCTTTTAGGTAGGAGTTTATTGATTAGATTCTAACTGGGGATTTGATCAGTATTTTCGTAGTTGATTACTTTGTGATAAAGAGGTGTTTTCTTTCTTCCTTTCTGTTAACTGTGTATGTGAACTGATCTAGAATAATGAAAATAATTGCAGGAGAATTGAAGGTACTTGAAGTTAGGAGAGCTGTTTCAGAGCAAGGACTGAGTGGCTGATATAATATTTGGGTAGTAGTAGGAGAAGAAAGCCTGTATTTGACCAAGTTTATTCTTTTTTTTTGTAACACTTTATACTCCTTCTGCATTCTAATTTAATGTACCTAGTGCCTCCCATCCCATCCCATCGCTGGATCTATCAGCATCTCCTTTCACCCCCAGGCTACCACTGATCAAGTTGATTCCCGATCCTGTGAGCCTTTAACAAAGTACAAGTGATGGTGGCTGATGCACTGCAGTAGAAGTTAGAGGTATCAGCAAGTGGGGTTGTGGGTAAGTTCAATTCCCTTTTATATAACCATGTATATTATAGGTGGGAACCTGAAGAGAGATTTGGGGATGTTTTTCAGTAGTGGGTTGGAATTATTTTTCTGAACAAAAAACATCTTTATTAAATTATCATGTATGACATAGGCCATGTAACATTTATATAAATGAAAATAAACCATAGCGACACAATCTTAGTTGCAAACATTATACATTCCAAACTGTGCTGATATGACTGTAGCTACAAACATTATATATCACTTTTAACATATCCAGTCATTGTTAATCAGCCATTACATAGGTCATTCAAATCCTGCTTTCTTTTAAACCTTGTTCCTCTTCTGCATGTACTGATTCCATAGTTCCCATTTTTTCTGAGTAATTTGCTCCTATGCTTTTTAAAGATGACAGTCCCAGTTGTTTTATCTTTGTTAGTATCTTTACTACTTCTAGTAAAGTTGGTTTTGGCATTAATTTCCATTTTCTAGTAATTGCTTTTTGGCAGCCATCTTAATTAGACTCAGCAAGGCCTTACTATGTCTAGGCAATTCCGATTCTGTATCATATCTCAAAAAAAATAATTTCCCTAGTTACTCCAATTTGCTCACCTTGCATCTCTGATAGAGCAGTCTGCAGGGAATCTTTAAAGTCTGTCAACCCATTACACTCCAGAAAATATGTTCCCAATTACCTCTTTCTTCTCCATCTCTGAGATGACCAATGCAAAATTTATTTCTGCACTACATGCTAATAAAGGATTTTAGTAAACCAAACTAGGTAAGGGTAGATCTAGGAAAATTTGCTTTTAACACATCTCTAGACAGATACAAACTTCTCAGCTTATATTCTGGAACACCCCCCATCAGCACATGGTTATCAAAAAGCAGTTATTTATGTCAAAGGAGCTCTTTTTGAACTATTAAACATCATAGATAGTTTCCTTCTCTTATTATACTAGAAAATAACATAAAAGCTGTTAGATTGAAGCATAAAAATCTGTAGGTGAACAAGGACAAATGTCACATGTCATCAGGAACTGCAAAATTATGTGAATGGGCTGAGAGTAATGGACTTTCATTTTAGTTTGCTAAAACTCAGGTTATGCATTTGCTAGAGCAAATATTAGACAACCTTATGGAATGTACAGAAAAGACTCGGACTGCAATCCCAGGGGCAGTAGAAGGTAACCTAGTCTGTCTGAATTAGAAATTACGCAGGACGGCTTAAAGTGAAATTGTTTAATTGTCGATATTGCTTTTAAGCTGTTTACTCAATTTTCTTTGAGTCTATAAACCTGCTGCATCTGCATTGCTCTTGGCTCACTTCTACAGAACTCACAAATGCTTGGCATCTTCTCCTATCTTCTCAAAGTGTTTGGCTTGCATTTAGAGCCATTCACCTATGATAAGTACTGTAAATTGAAATATTGCACTTTTCTAAATAACTTACGAGGTCTAATGTGATATTTTTATATTATTTTATATTATTTCATAATATTTCCTGTTACTTATTGCATGTTTCTACATTTCACTAGTGCTCTGTGAGTGTTTTTTTAAATCATGTATGCATTCTTCACTGCTGGCTTGAAATTACCTTAAAAGTCATTGTTGCAGCTAGTTGTTTGGTTTGTTTCTGGCACTTTTTTACTTTTGGCCATCTGATGCAATATCTAGTTGCAGTCTTTACCCTAACAGCACCCAAGCTAGCATCCTGCAAACCCCTGTATATACCAATGAACCTAAGTGGCCTAAGTAACATCCTACTAAGGGAGCTATTGTGGCCAGACATCCCAACTGCTGGGGTTTTGGAGGAAGTAACAATTTTCAGGTCTGAATTACTTCTGCAGATAATGTACTTCATTTTAGAAGTATGCCCACTATTTTCAGGCTTGATTTACTCCTTCACACAATTTTCTGAACCCCCCCCCCCACTTCATCAAATATTTTTTGAAGTTATCTAGTTAATGGAAAACCATGAAAAATAAGAAAACAATCAAGCACCACTGCTGCCAAATAATAAAACAAAATGTAATAACCATATAAAGGCAAGTAAAACGTTCACTATAGATAGCTTCATCAAGCATCTTGAAATGAAAATCTTTATATACATTTTGTAAAGCAATTAAAAAACAATTAAATATCATGTGACTCTTAATAATACAATCCACAATTAAACAATTGAAATTTAAAGAAACATTCACCTAACTCTATTCCTAAGATATCCTAAAAATTGATTTAATGGTGAATGCTTCATTTATGTCTCAGTAGGCTTGTGCCCTAAACTTTGCTATCCATTTATTTTCTTCCTTTCTGTGTCGTTCTTTAGGTCTGCTACTCTGATTTTTTTCTAAAACAACCTGCAAAATTGCAAACTTAGAATTATGAGTGTCATTTGTTTCATTAATATAGTTATATAATGCATTCATGTCTACTTTTCTACATCTCTCTGACAGATGATCACATATGTGCGCTTTCAATTTTCTGTTCGACTTGCCTACTTAGAAGGCGTTGCATTGCTGACATAATGCAATGTAAACTATATTTCAAGTGTCGCAACTACCAGTGCAGTAAAATAAAAAATATTGTTCTTTGTAGGATGTATAAAAGATTTGTAAGTCCCTTTTCTGTTACTGTTTGTATGATACCTGGTTTGTGTCTGTTCTTTATAACACAATTTATCCTTTAAATTGCTAAACCTTTTATAGACAAAAGCAAGCTGTTCATATTGCATGTCTTTAAACTGAGGTATCTGTTGTACCATAAACCAATATTTATTAATAAACTGCTTCACAATAGATGTAATTCTGTTATACGTTAATGTACATCTAAGTTCAAAATCACATTTTTACTTGTAATAGTATTAGCAATACCTTGTGATGTTTCTATTTTATCTGATAAAATAGGCTTAACTGTTCTACTTCTATTACTTTTAATTTCCTGCTCTATAGCTGTTACTCTATGTGTAGTATATCCCTTTTGAGCTAAATCTGTAGCCAAGATGTTCATTTGCATATCCATGACTTCATCATTTGTATTTAACTTGGCTGTACATATATATCATCTGATTTTTCATTATTTTATAAAATATGTGGGTGGGAACATACTACTCATGTGTAAGTACATATTTCTATTTACATTTTTTATATAATATAGTATCAAATTGCCCTGTGACTTTTAATAAGCCTTATATCCAGAAAATCAATTTCAGTGAAATGTATATTGGTCTTAAATTTCAAAAATCCTGTAGTTGCATTTATATACATAAAAACATCATCAAATAAAGAGAGTCAAGTTGTCAACCTTGCCATATTAAGAATGAATTGCCCACAAACCATCTGTAAAATAAAATATCACTGAAATATTGGTTGCTTTGTGACAATATATAATCAATTTCCCACAATTTGGAACATGCTACCCATCTATGTCAAGCAAAGTTCTTCATTAGCACTCTTCAAGAAAAATCTTGATGAGTGGATGGGAAATAGGAAATACACCCCGGGGATCACCTCTGTGTCTCTGCTCGTCAGTGGCACAGGAAAATAACTTTCTTGGGTGGCGTAAGCCAGGGAACCTTGCTGGCTAGGCTTGCATAGGCCCTTGGGCTGATAGCCTAGTACCTACCTATGAACCTATGAACCATTTATTCATAACAATATTAGCATAACTATTTGCAGCTGGGGTTTCCCTGGCTACCCCAGTTTGCCATTTATAATATTGTTCAAAAAAATAGAAAAACATTGGTATTTAGAACAATTTCCAACATTGCACAAATAGCATTAATTTCTGTCCAGGTATATAAAGAATTCCTGGCAATAAACTCACACACACATGTTCCATCCCTATATCATTCGGTATTGGCGTGAAAAGAGAGTCTATATCCAAGGTCACAAAATAGCAATCTGTTATATTGTTACTGTAAGACCAATTAAATAGCTGTTGTAAGAAATCTGTGAAATCTCTAATAATGACCGTATCATCTGATTTTTCACAATGCTATATTATTTTTCATTTATTTCACATTTTTTGGCTTATCCGGGTTTATCTGTGTGGCAGAGCTTTTTGCTAACTCAGAGAAAACCACACTACTTGATCAAACTAGTGGCATGGATAATGTAAAGAAAGATGAAGCAAATCTCACTTCTTCCTTATTCAGAAGCAATGAACACTGCATGGTAGAATTTTGGTATACACTTTAGAAAACTGTAGAGATTTCATACTCTCTTTGAAATGTTTCCATTATTTTTGTCAGTCTGTTTTTAAACATGTTCCAGAGTAGTATCTCACATTTCTATTAGAAGCTGGAAGAGTTATATTCTATTTGTCATTTAACTTTTATGCTACTTAGATGGCCAGATTCTCTATAGTATGATGTTGTTTTGTTTTGGTCTTCAGAGTAAGGCATGACCTTTGTTTTAAAAACAGATTTGTTACGCATTGTTTTAGAATTGTAGATTTTGTGAGATGGTTCTCACTCATTGTTTTAATTTGTTGTTTGGGATATTTTTGCAGTGACCCTAATGATAATGGGCATCAGCTGGGTATAACAGCCCTGTGTTTCTAATGCTAGTCAAACATGCTGCTTGTGCTGGGCTGACAAGGTCATAAGGCCGAAATATGCATATCCACAGCTAGTGAAGTTTGGCTTTGTTGGCCTGAAATTGTCCAGTAAAACGACAAAACAAGTCATGGGCATTCAGAATCGCCAATTAGCTGAAACACCTGATGTTCATAAGGATCATTTGCATATATCCCATGTGCCTCTGATACAAGAGGTTTGGGAGGTCACTCAGTGAAAGTTCTAGCTTTGCTGGAAAAATCTACAATTCTGAATGTTATTGATATTGGCTAACCTGTAATTCATTGAGGAGACACTAAACAATTAGGAACTGGTGCAGCAATGTTGCAAGGGGACAAACCAGTTGCATACAAGACTAGAGCTTCAGGAGAAGCAGAAATAAGGTATGTAAAATAAAAAAAGACATGTTTATTGTGGATTGTTGTCAAAAGAGTCCTAATTACGTCTATTACAAAACTGTTAATGTGGAATCAAACAACAAACAGCCATACCATATTGCCAAAAGAAAATTGTTTAAAGCTCTAGTTAGGATATAAAGGATGATGTTAAACTTACAAAATCATGATATTAATGTGCAGTATAAACCAGGTAAATAGATATAACATAGGTGATGCCATTACAAGAAAATATCATAAGAAACAAAAGAATAATTTACCAGAAAAAGGGTTACAATTTCTTATTATTATTCTGCAGCTACCAATGTCTCACTACACAGTTCATTTATTTAACAATCGTATTTTATAAAGTTTTTATAAGGTTTTCATTGGACAATTAACATTTGGAATATGTATAAAAAGGTCCACAATTGGTTGTTTTTATGTATTTCTGAAGAAGACTTTGGTTACCAGGGTCGAAAACGTATATGATTTGTGGCGTTAATACTGTTTGTACCGAATAAAGCACTTTTTTCGAGTTTCCGACCTTCATTTGGATTTCCCCAACAAGCTTTGGTTTTGGTTTTAGTTGTTTTGAGCTTGTTCTTCCATCAGTTTGTTGGGTTTTGTTACAGTCAAAGTATGTTCACAAATCTACATAAAACCGTTGAACTTCCATAGAATCTGTAGTCTGCATAAGGCATATTGATTTTATCATAGGCTAGTGCAGGGTCCCCCTGAGGGAATGGTGTACCATTGGGCCAAATAAATCCAATTGGTCTTAGGCTGGCTTTGCTCCCACTATTTGTCATGATGTTGCTGTCCAGCTATGTTATGCTGAGCAGCATTCTCCTTCTACAGGCACATTGAGTTCATGTCCAACGTTTTAAGTGCACAGTCATACCACTAAAAATCTCTGCACCCCTCAGCTTTGTGCCTTTGAATTCACATTCTTATAAAATGTGAGGGATGGTATAGTATTTCATCTGCATGCTTACTATATCATTCAGTTTCTACAGCAATGCAATAATGCATGTTTTTACTCCAGGTTGGTTAGGCATTTTTATGAATTGTGTAGGACTCTTTGTAGCTTCACCGCATACAGCTTGTATAACTCTAGTTGCCATTTAACAAATGCAGTCCTATCATAAACCAAAACTGCAATATAAATATAAACTTTAAAACAACCCTGCTGATAACAGAAGCATTTTGGTCATTTAACCACAAAGTTCTCTCAAATATATTCTATAAAATGATGTCACTGAAAACACTATAAAAATGACTTCCTGCAGGTCCTTTCTAGAACACCGTAAGTCTAAAACTATAGAAATTATTTCTCATACACATTATAAACATAGCTATGTTTGGAGGTCTATAATATTAGTCAGATCTGTTCAAAGACCTGAAACTAGGGTAAATTAGGTTGCAGCAAGGTGCAGGTAAACTTTTCTTATAGCACGTAATGTCCATGTTGTTTAATTAAAGTATCCCTTCTAGAACTTTATCAAAAGAAACACTTATTTGCTGGTTCTGATCTATAAAAGTGGTGTGTGCCTCCATCTACTCATGGTCTTAGATGAGTAAAGCTGCTTACTGCCATGATGGGGTCCCCAGTGAAGAACACGAAAGCAGTGCCTACTACATCCATCTGTACCAATTATACCACTATCTGGAGGAGGATTTGCCAGCACTTGGGTAACTTACTGTATAAACCAATGTATTGATTGCAAAAAATGGCACTCTTGCCCTATAAAATTGGAATAATGACTGTGGAAGTGAGATGACGGTAGCTTTTTAATAATAATACAATCAAATGTAATGGTGATAACAGCCGCATAATTTTTCTATGATGAGTTTTAGACTTGTGGTTTTCTAGAAAGTAGCTATACTGTTTTTAGTCATATATTTTTATACAATACAAGACAGTGCAGTGGTACAGTAGTAGTGTTGTCACCTCAAAGCAAGAGGCTCTCTGGTTCGATTCTCGGCTGAGGTGCTTTCTGTGCAGAGTCTGCATGTCTTCCCTGCATTCATGTGGGTTTTCTCCCATGTTACAAAGACATGTGTTTGGAGTGTTTCTTCCTGGGCCTCTGCTGAAAATTGGCTTGTCCAAGTCAGGCTTTTATGGTTAACAAATGTAAAATAAATGATGACAGCTTTTGCTGTGTATTTTAATGGGAAGGACGGACTCCAGTAATTCTTGAGAGCTTTCAACAGTTGAACATATTGTTTATTAGGTAGAAAATATCATGAGAGGTAAAATTCACCCTTAGTTCAATGAAATTATGTTATATGATAGAGTGGACACAGAAAGAAAAAAACATGAGCTGGCATGTGACTTTTAAATCATATCACCAAATTGCTGCATACAGATCCATTTTTTACATCATTTCTGATAACCAGGTGGGGTCATCTATAATATGGACTCAGAAAGTTCCAATTGGCAATACTGACCAGAATGGAAAACAGGACAACATTTAAAGAGAAGAAATTTAAGCAATGATAGAAGAAACATCTCCTTTTACATTGCTACTTTTATTATTGACTGAAATCTTCAGTGGATAATGAAAAATACATAAAATATGTAGACTAGATAGACAGGCCAATAGATAGTTTCTTACCATAACACAAATTCTTTCAGAGTGAAATGGAAAATAATCAGGTGCTAAAATATCTATACACATGATGACAATAGTGCTAATTTAAAAACAGGTACACCTGTGGAAGGCAATGGGACAAGTTTTACACTGTCAGCAGTAAATATGAAGAACAAATTCCTGCATTGTTGTGAGAAAATCAACTTGTACATTATGCTACACCTGCTGGCATTTGTTTGTACGTGTGAAAGACGTCACTCAAACAAGTAAAAGCTAAGCATCAAAGGCAGACTGACCCTGTCATAATACATTACAGTGTGTCACACTTTGTGGCTTCAGACAAGACTAACACATTTAAAAGAACAAGAATTATAGAATGTAGAACTGGATGGCAGTTTATGATTATTTGGAAAATTGGAAAGAAATGTAGAATATGAAATTGAATGGTAGTTTAGAATTTCCAGCTTTTGAGATGAAGGCATAATATACAACTGCAACATTCATATCCCCTTTTCTGATTGATGGCAGCATATGTATTTATTTCATAACTGATTACTCAATTATTATATTAAGAACTTAAGGAAGTCAAGAATTCATCAAAGGATAATGTAAATAAAATATAATCTACAATTACATGATAGAGTACTGATCCATTTTCCTGTCTTAATGTGTGCTCTGTCTATAAAGCAGAACTGAAACCAGAAATGCATTAAAAATATAATGCTAACTAAGTGGCATCTGAATGTTAGAGTACAGATACATGTTTATGTCTGCTTAGTAAGTCTGCTCTGTGTATCAATGGAAATGAAATTAGGAATACCTGAGAATAATAACAGAAACTGAATGACACCTGCAGGTACATGTTAAAGTCTTCATGCATGTTTGGATTCAACTACATATCTTCAAAACACAAATTCAGAAAACAAAGGTTTGGCAACTTTCCCTCCTATTACACACATTCTTCTACTCAAAAATTCAGATCAAAGGTATTCAAGTTCAAGAGCAATACAAGAGAAATAACATTTTCCATTTTTTTCTAATGGATAGCCTCTTTCGGCATCTTTGATGTGAAAGAGCAACCATCAAACCCTCCCCCCCATAAGCTCATTCCAAGTTACCTGCTTCTTGGACAAAGAGTGGTTACTGACAGTGTCAAACCTGTCTCACTCATTTTCCAGGAGTCTGCAGTATCAGGCCATATAGGAAGGGAACAATAAACTTATTCATGTGTATCTGGGGAAAAAAACATTGAGCTACTTTGTACAAGCTTGGGAGATCTAACCAACTGCCTCTTAATCCTTTAGTGTAGTATAGTTATGTTTTAATTTAGATATTTATTCAACAACTCATCTATTTCTGAAGTATTCCTGAAAGGTAATGATGCTGAAACCTAAGGTAATAAGTAAAATGTAATGAAGGTGGATGTTTGGCAGAAACTTTGACATACCTCTTTTGCATTTTAATACACCTTTCCAAAACTAAAATAGAATCACATACTTACTAAAGTGTTTTATGTTACTTTTATTTCCTTGCTTTACCTGTGTTGGCTGTGATAAGACAAGCAGGCTGTTTTGCAGGTACTAATATAAAGATTATTGGTTAAATGCTATGTTTGGCCCAAGATTGTTTTGTGTAATTTTTTAGTGAGTAACGTTTAGACAGAGTTGTTAGAAGACCTCATTTCACATTTATAAATAAATGTTATATAAAGTAAACTTGTTACCTGTAGATGAAAATTTACAATACAATACCTAGAGAGCTGTTCCTGTTGTAAACATTAATATTTGTTAATATACTCACTGATAATGCCTGCCAGTGCAATCAGCACAAGTAAAGCCAAGCCAAGACGATTCATGGTGAAACTTTCTTTCTCTCTTTTTGGATTCCTCCTGTAATACAGACCCTGCTTTTATCTGCTTGCACTTTCACAACAGTGGGTGTATCACAGGATATTACACGTGCAAAGGTTAAGCAATTTCCATTTCTAGGATCTTTCAGTATAGCTGCAGAACTAGAAATGAGCAAGCCAGCATTACTCAAAATTAAGCCCTATAACAACAACAGCAATAAATAATATTAACTAAATAGAATAAAAATAGTTTGATGCCTAAAAATAGATCATAGCAATTTAATACTAATTAATGATCACCTCTTCTAAATTAGTGATTTAGAGCTGCTTTAAATTTACACATTTTATGATAGCTGAAACTCTATGAGGACTGTAAAATTAAACATGCTGAGCTGTGTGTATCTAATTAAATTCCTTATTTTCACACTACATCTAGATAAACTAAAATTATTTATAAATTCATGTACCATGTGCAAACCACTCTCCCCCTCGACCTTTCCTGTTAATGAAAACAGGTTGCTATATATGTATGATTCTAAAGATGGCTTACTCTAAAATTAATGGCATCTCCTACACTACTGGTGCATCTACTCACTTGAGCGTTGTGATGTAAACTTGGATAAAGAAAGTCTTTACATAAGTTTCACTGAGGCAATGGGAATAATGACATTGTAGTACAATGGGATTCGATAAAGAGATTTTTTTTTATTTATTTTATATGTTTTATTTATTGTTCTTGACTAAGATAGTGTACTAATTAGGACTGCTTTCAGCCCCAGCCTGTATAACCAGTATTTATGTGAATTTAACAACAAATGCAACGAACAATAGTTAGACTAAACATAATTAATAAAAATGAGTAATGTCACAGAGTTTAAAAGAATCTATTAGCATGTGGATGCTTGCAAACTCTCTTTAATACAGTAAAGTATGACCTATATGAAAGCTGATATTCCTTTCAATGTTTTAGTCACAGAGTATGCACACAAGGAGCAAAAATATAAACATTTACAAATGTAAAGTTAGAAGATCACATGTAGGCTTGTAAAGCTGGTTAAAAATGTAGCCTTCTTTTTTAAGTGTTTACAAGTTTCATTGCGGCAGCAAAGGGTGCAGATGTGGATTTGCATTTCATTTGTAAAACACAGGTAAATGCATTTATATGAAATGCAACATACATATAATCATGACAAACCATAATTTTATACACACTCCACACACATATATACACACACAACTTCAGGCTAAGCCTGTAATTTATGGGGAAGGTTTGTAATTGGTAAAGTGTATGACTTTAAGACACTGATGGTCTGGTGAGAGATAGTGGAAAGAGCTCTGAGAGTAACAAATCATATATGCCCAATAATGTTAAGGTGGTAGAGTTCTTAACTAGAGTCACACTGCATGTCATTAAAGCAAAGACAGTCAGAGCTGGGAGTTCAGTGTGGTATACAGGTTAAAGGAGATATAACACATGTGGAATGCAGGGATGTGGTGAGATTCAATCTCCATTGTGTATGTTATTCAGCATGGAGGGAGGGGTGATAGTGGGAGGGTCACATCACTGACTACTTGGGGGTGGTAGGAGACTGGCTACTGACAAGATGGAAAGTTGGCTTAGTCATATGAAATCCCACCATCATGGAAGAATGACAGAAATGGTACTTCAATCACTGACAAGCCAGGTGAAGAGGCCAGTTATAGCTCCAGTCACAGGGAGGGCAGTTTGGGAGGGGTAATCACACAACACTGATCTCACATACATTTCACAGAAGACTAGCAAAATTGATCCAGATGATAACATTTTTCCAAGGGAACAAAGCTTCTTGTAGTCCTGTGAGGAGGTACATCACTCCTACACTTGACTTACTTTACTATTCTCACCCCAAGGTCACTGCACCTCACAGAAATTACAGAAAATGAGATGTCTGTCTTCCTTTTTCTATGAGTTACATGGCTCAGCAACAGCTTTGGAATATGCGGGTATTATAATCTTGTTTCAGTTTGAAGCGAGGTATGAAAATCTGCTCAACTTTGGATGATCTAAGCTAGCTGTATTCAAAATTTTGTGTTTAAAAATGTGTTCCTAACCAGACAGGGGATAGCGTATCATATACACTGGGGTCAGGCCTAAGTGTGGGGCCAAGGATGATGCCATATGCAGATGTGCAGGAAATGAGTGCATGAATAACTGGTAGTGTGATGTAATAAGGGCACAGAGAGTTGTTGTAGATATGTCATTCATTTTAATTATATAATAGTATATAAGAAGGTCACAGAACAGTTATGGCTGCAAAGACAGGAACAGGAAGGATTATGGGGAGCAAAGCTTGCAATTTGTGTGACAGAAAAGTTTGAGAAAACTATAAGCAGTGTGAAGCAGTTGATATGCTAGTAAGTTTGATTTCTACTTCTGCCAGGTGTATTTGCAGTAATTGATAGCTTTATAATTGCATGTCTCCCTCTGCCATTCATACTAAATAATACTGTATATATCCTTTCAGTGACAATAATGGTATATATAAAAGACAGAGCTGGGGGCACATTTCTCCAAGCATAACCATAAGTAAGGGGGTTATTTTATGTGTAAGGGATTTGAGCATTGCATCTTAAATATTTTAATGTTTGAATATATTAAGTAAAATACATTTAAATACACCAGTATAAGGCAGTTGATAACACAGTGGTACAAAAGTTAGTGGTAGTGCCTTGCAGAGATGTTTTTCTTTAGCTCTGTCATTTTATTATTCAATTTTCTATATGTAGTTGTATATAATATAGTGTGTGTGTATATATATATATATATATATATATATATATATAATAGATTAGTACTAAGCTAACTGCCCTTGCAAGCCATTCTAAGCCTAGCCAATTATCCCTTGTGAGACTCAAACCCTGCTCCTTGTGTTTGTAAGGCAAACACCGTAACCATTAGGCCACCCTCCCAAAAGAAGAATTACCAAGATCATGGTGTGGATGGGAGGAGAAATGGGGTAGGGGTTATCCTTAAGGAACAGAATGTTGTCAAGGGTGCTTTGGAGGTAAAAAGAGTGTTGGACATAGTGATGTTTATGAAGCTGGAAACTGATTGTATGATGATGAATGTTGTTAGTGCATATGCTCCGTAAGTTGGGTGTGCGATGGATGAGAAAGAAAAATTTTGGAATGACTTGGATGAAGTGGTGAAGAGTGTATCCAAGGGTGAGAGAGTTGTGATTGGAGTGGATTTCAGTGGGCATGTTGGTGAAGGGAACAGAGGGGATGAGACGGTGATAGGTAGGTATGGTATTAAGGAGAGGAATGCAGAAGGTCATATGGTAGTGGATTTTGCAAAAAGGATGGGCATGGTTGTGGTGAATACGTATTTTAAGAAGAGGGAGGAGCATGGGGTGATGTACAAGAGTGGAGGAACATGCACACAGGTGGATTATGTCCTATGCAGGAGGGCCAGTCTGAAGGAGACTGTAGACTGTAAAGTGTTACCAGAGGAAAGTGTAGTTAGGCAGCATAGGATGGTGGTTTGTAGGATGACGATGGTGATCAAGATGAAGAGAAGGAGAGTGAGGGCAGTGCCAAGGATCAAATGGTGGAAGTTTAAAAGGGACGATTGTGAGGTGAAGTTCAGGGAAGAGTTAAGACAGGCACTGGGTGGCAGTGAAGAATTACCAGATAGCTGGGCAACTACAGCAGAGGTGATAAGGGAGACAGCTAGAAAAGTGCTTGGGGTGAAATCTGGACAGAGGATGGAGGACAAGGAGACCCGGTGGTGGAATGAGGAAGTACAGGAGAGTATACACTGGAAGACACTGGCGAAGAAGAAGTGGGATTGTCAGAGAGATGAAGAAAGTAGACAGCAGTATAAAGAGATGAGGTGTATAGTGAAGAAAGAGGTGGCAAAGGCCGAGGATAAGGCGTAGGGTGAACTGTATGAAAGGTTGGACACTAAGGAGGGAGAAAGGGACCTGTACCAATTAGCTAGGCAGAGGGACCAAGCTGGGAAAGATGTACAGCAGGTTAAGGTGATAAAGGGTAATGAATGAATCATGCTCACAAGCGAGGAGAGTGTGCTGAGCAGATGGAGTGGCTGAAGAATGAAGAGAATGAGAGAGAGAAGGTTGGAAGATGTGGGGATAGTGAATCAGGAAGTGCAACAGATTAGCAAGGAGGAAGTAAGGACAGCTATGAAGAGGATGAAGAATGGAAAGGTTGGTGGTCCAGATGACATACTTGTGGAAGCATGGAGGTATTTAGGAGAGATGGCAGTTGAGTTTTGAACTAGATTTTTAATGAAATCTTAGAAAGTTTGAGGATGCCTGAGCAGTGGAGAAGAAGCGTAGGGGTGCAAATTATTAAGAATAAAGGTGATGTGCTGAGGTGTAGCAACTATAGAGGGATAAAACTGATCAGCCACAGCATTAAGCTATGGGAAAGAGTAGTGAAATCTAGGTAAAGAAGGGAGGTAATGACTAGTGAAGAGCAGTATGGTTTCATGGCAGGAAAGAGCACTATAAATGCTATGTTTGCTGTGAGGGTGTTGATAGAAAAGTACAGAGAAGGTCAGAATGTGTTGCATTGTGCCTTTGTGGACTTGGAGAAAGCATATGACAGGGTGCCTAGACAGGAGTTGAGATATTGTATGAGAATGTCAGGAGTGGCAAAGAAGTATGTAAAAGTGATACAGGACATGTATGAAGACAGTGCTGTAGTGGGATGGTCTGCAGTAGGAATGATGGATGCATTCAAGGTGGAAGTGGGATTACATCAAGGATCAGCTCTGAGCCCTTTCTTATTTGCAATGGTGATGGACAGTTTGACAGATGAGATCAGACAGGAGTCCCCATGCACTATGATGTTTGTAGGTGATACTGTGATCTGTAGTGAGAGTAGGGAACAGGTTGAGGAGACCCTGGAGTGGTGGAGATATGCTTTAGAGTAGACATGAATGAAGGTCAGCAGGACTAAGACAGAATATATGCATGTGAATGAGAAGGAGGACAGACCAACGGTGAGGATGGAGGCAGTAGAGCTGGTGAAGGTGGATGACTTTAAATATTTGGGATCAACAGTTCAGAGTAATGATGAGAGTGAAAAAGAGGTGAAGAAGAGTGTGCAGGCAGGATGGACTGGATGGAAAAGAGTGTCAGGAGTGATTTCTGACAGACGAGTACCAGCAAGAGTGAAAGAGAAGGTCTACAAGATGGTAGTGAGACTCACTACCATCTATATTTTATGAGCTGGAAACAGTGGCACTGACAAAAAGAAAGGAGCCAGATCTAGACGTGGCAGCATTAAAAAATGTTAAGATTTGCACTTGGTATGATGAGGATGGATAGGATTAGGAATGAGTACATTAAACGGTCAGCTCAGGTTGGACAGTTTGGAGGCAAAGCCAAAGATCCGAGATTGTGTTGCTTTGGACATATGCTGAGGAGTGATGCTGAATATATTTGGAGAAGGATGCTAAGGACAGAGCTTCCAGGTAAGAGGAAAAGAGGAAGGCCTAAGATAAGGTTTAAGGATGTGGTGAGAGAGGACATGTAGGTTGTTGGTGTGACAAAGCAAGATGCAGAGGACAGGAAGAAATGGAAACAGATGATCCATTGTGGCAACCCCTAGTGAGAGCAGCCAAAAAAAAAAAGAACATCGTGCCTATATTAGAGTACATGTTGGATATCCACTTCCAATATAATTCACATCACTCAAGTCACATTTATCCTGCACACAGCAAACTATGCCTTTATTCCCAATCCCACCTTCCATGACAGCTATTTCCAGACAAAATTGTAAAATGAAGGCTATTATTCTGTCCACAACCATCCTAGGCCCCATTAATAGACAGTTGGCAGATTTCAGGAGACACCAAATACTCAGTGGATATCCCCTTACCTTGTACCCTTTCCTTCTTTGTTTTCCTGTCATATGATGACTCCCCTTGTGTCTCTTTCCCTTCATTCCAGCTTCTTTACTACCTCTTCATATGCCCAACTTTGCTTAAAATGCCTACTCAATCCCTACATCCTTGCTCTCTCTCCCTGTTATCCTTATCTATCTCGGACATCTTTGTTCTGTAGCCCCCTCAGTCTCAAACTTTTTCCAGTACTCTTATCATTATTTTAACCCCACCCATTATCAACTGCATTTCCACCCTTTCCCTCTACTCCACTTATCTCTCTCTTTTTTGGCTAAAATAGGCAGAAAAGTCAAGCCATTTGCCAGTTTCTCACAAACTCTTCCCATCTATAGCTGGCACTTTTCCACATATTCATAACTATGAGACAAAATGACCACAATACACTGGTCCAACTTGTATGTCTTACACCTCCAGCATATCGCCTCTTTGTATCATTCGGCTTGCTTCAGTCTCAGAGCTGACTTACACCAGTGATGTAGAAGTCTCTAGTGTGCACACCTCAATGTCCTTGATTAAATCACACTTCTTCCTGTCTTCCAAATATCTACCTAACGTATTTTGCCATATATGACTTCTCTTCTACAGCCCCTTGTCGCAGTGATTTATAAAGATGCCCAATACAACATTTTTTTACTAGTCTCTTTCCCTTCTCATATCCTAAAATCCAGCTTCATCTTTTCTGCCTTTTCATCCACCTTTCCGCTAGAATCTTCTTGATCCTTGCAATAATCCTTCTTTGCACTATCAGCCCCCACCTACATTACGTTTCCCTCCACCTCTTCAAATTCTAAAATCTCTTCTGTCTGCCTCTCTTTAAGTATGTTCCAAACCCCCATAAACATACCCTTTCCCATCTTTCCAAGGCCCTAATAATTTTATGATTGATGACCCCACCCCACAGACTTACATTTCTGATAAATCCAATTAACCAAAATCTGCATCTTACACCCCCCCACACACACACACATAGTTGTTTCAATGCTGCATATATATATATATATATATATATATATATATATATATATATATATATATATATACACCCAACTCAAATTGTCAAAGACTTTATACCTATGTATTAAAGAAACCTCTAAGCAGCCTTTGCCTTCTATGCCCACCCTATAAAATTCTGCAGTGTTCTCTAGTGGTTCACTGATGAACTCCTTTTCACAAATCCAACCCTTTTTTCCCCCTGTAATCCCTTTTAAGACATTTTCTTACCTAGCAGTAAATTTCCTTGTAAATAGCTTAGCATACCCATTGCAAAGTGCTATTGGCATGTCATTTTTTTGATATTCTCCATCTATCTTATACATCTAAAATAATTCCAGTCTCATACATATATTCAGCTACTAGGAATACAACACAAAAGGCACCAAGGCAAAAAGGCACCAATGCACAAAATGCTTCACCACAAAACGAAAAACAGGAATCAAGCAATAAAATGATTTATTCTCTCTAGCGCCTCGGCCACCAACAGCCTTCAAGGACTAACAATCAATACATTCCACACAAAATATATACATCATCAAATGACAATTAAACAATTAATGTAATTAAAATTTAAAAACACAGCATCACTATTAGAGAATACTTTTCCAACAGAATTCTACATTCAAACCTTTGGGTACCAAAGTATTATATTTTAATATAAAAATAGCTTCTTTTTTAAAAGTATACATCTAGCTTTTTCTCTATCAAAATCACATACCAAAATATGTTGCAAAACAGTTGCTTTTAAACCCACAGGGTTACCATTATGATATTCTTTAAAATGTTGGGCCACAGGGCTATCATCCCTGTTATTCCGAATGTCTCTTAGATATTCCGAGGCGCTAGAGGGAATAAATCATTTTATTGCTTGATTCCTGTTTTTCGTTTTGTGGTGAAGCATTTTGTGCATTGGTGCCTTTTTGCCTTGGTGCCTTTTGTGTTGTATTCCTATTTGATGGCGAGTGATCCTTCGGTTGATTTACCACGTATTTTTAGAGAGGATAATTTGGGCTCCTCTCAATGGACTATGGATGATTTTTTAAGTTCTACGGTGGAATGAGACAAAGATCGCACTGAGCGTACAGAGAGACCTGACAGAACTATACGCATTGAGTGCACAGAGAGACCTGATAGAACTACAGGCAATAATGAGAATTCTGCTTCTTTCATTTGGGAACGCTTTTTGGCGGAAACACACAGTCGGCGTGTTATTAATCCTTTTGCCAATGTTGGCAGACGTTCAGCGGACTATCCCACAGAGGTAAAAACTTTGATATCTAAGTTAAATAATCTGATGAACAAAGAAATGACAACACATTATAACCATATTAGTTTGCAGAGGTATCTTGATCTAGATATTATACCTCGTGGTCTTAGAGCTATTAAGTTTCCATCTGAACCATTTGACATGACAAGCTCTAATGATAGAACTTTTAAACAAAGATGGGAGAAAGTGGCACATCTTTGTTCTAGAGAATGGTTGAATAATCTCATTGAAAGGGACATGCAGAAACTTTCTCACATAAAAACTGACATTGCTAATATTTGTTCCAATTTAGCGACTGTCCTGGATAGAAGTCGCTTTGAGTCCTGTTTGTTGGATATTAGAGATAAGGTGGATATTTATGAGAAAAAGGTGCTTGATTACAAAATGTATAAGATTCAATGAGACCTTCGAGACTTTGAAAAAGGTGATGCTTTTTTTAGAGTATCCAATCAAAATGTTTGTTCAACAGTACGTAATCAGGAAATGAATGGGAAGGCTAAGGAAAGGCTTGTCAGCAATACTAGTGTTGATACCCCTTCCGGAACTGTAGATAGGCAATTTAATGTAGATACTAACAATGTTCCACCTTTGCCTTCACCAAATAATGAACATTATTTCCATGATAATTTTCGTCACCATGGAGAATACAATCGACAACAGAAGAGAGGTTATCCTGAACAGGAACAATATAGAGGGGGACAACAACGTCAATGGCGAAATAATAAAAGAACAAAATGGTATTAATAATGTTCTCAATTTATCTGGTTGTACTATTGAAGATGATGTTTTTTCTGTTTTGAATTTTGGTCTAAAGTTTGTACCAACTGTGATACCGAAGCTCTATGAATGTAAAATTGAGCTATTTAAAGTAATTAGAAAAATGCATTTATGGCATTTTTTTGAAAATTGTGCTAGCTCTGATGTTACTAATAATACTTGCAATGATAACACCCTTAGCAGTGATGAATATTTTTCTGATATGGATTCATATGAGTCTTTTGTCTCTTGTAATACTGATTTGAATGCTTATTGTACAATTGACACTTCTGCAGTGGGGTATAATAGTAAGTTTATGCTACCTTCTATTCATGAGGGTATTACGAAATTCCAGTCTATGATTGAATTTGAATATGACATGTTGTTTAAGAATTTTGATTCAAAACAAGTTCAATATAACCTAACTAAAAGAGAATGGTTAGTGTTGATTAAATTCTCTAAACAAAAAGAGTTGGTCATTAAGCCTTCTGATAAGGGCAATAAAATTGTAATAATGCATTATACTCAATATTTAAAAATGTGCCTTGATTTATTAGAAGTTGAAACAGTATATGAGAAAGTTAATACTAATTTGATAGAGCAAGCAAAGAAAAACTATGCTGCATTGATTCAAAGGGGCTGGAGACTTGGATACTGGTGTGAGAAGGATGTTAAGAATAAACTATCATGTGATGATACAGGTCCAGCATATTTCTATTGTTTACCAAAGATTCACAAAGATAATGTTACTCCACCAGGATGTCCTATTGTCTCTGCCTGTAAATACTTTCTGCATAATTTAGGAGTTATATTGCATGGTATTTTGCTGAAGGAAGCTAAACAACTCCCTTCCTATATTCAAGATTCATTTGATCTTTTGAATAAAATTAAAAATATTGTATGGCAAGATAATATGTACTGGATAACATTAGATGTAAAAAGTCTATATACCAACATCCAACATGTATTTGGGTTGGAAGCAATATTGCTTCAGATGGGTAATACTCCTTTTACTCATTATATATTAGATTTAGTTAAATTTTGCTTAGAGAATAATTATTTTTATTTTGAAAATCAAGTTTTTCACCAGATTCAGGGTACAGCAATGGGTGCACCATTTGCACCCATGTATGCCAATATTTTTATGGGTTTGGTGGAAAGGGAATGTATTTACAATAAATTGTTCTTTAAAAATCATATTAGGTTTTATTTCAGATACAGAGATGATTTGGTATTCCTATGTGAAGGTGGCTTTCACCTACTGCATATTTTGTGCAAGATATTCAAGTTAATAGATTTGGTATAGTGTTTGATGGTTTACAATATGGGCAACCAGTTTCATTCTTGGATATCAATTTATGTGGACAAAAAGGAAATAACATCATTATGAGTATTCACAGAAAATTTGGAACAGTGAATGAATTTTTAATGGGTACCAGTTGTCATCCTAGACATACTATGGATTCTTTGCCCTATGGAGAGTTTTTAAGAATCTCCAGACTGTGTAATAAAGAAAATAATTTTTTGAAGGAAATTGAACAAATGAGAAATATGTTCATTACTAGAAAATATGACATCAGATTAATTGATATGGACATTCAAAAGGTACTTAACATTAGATATAATAATAATAGAAATATTAAATCTTTTAGGAATAAGCAGAATAATGGGGTGAATAATAATACAGAGTTAGAGAATTTTTTTATAGTTTCTACATATAATATTTGTAGTGAAAATATCAGGCATTGTATCTTATACTTTTGGGAATTTTTAAGGAACTTTAAAGAACTAACAGGTCTAGCTAACAAAAAGTTAATATTTTCCTATAAGAGGGGAAGGAATATTAAGGATTTGTTAGTTTATACTAAGTTCATTAGACCTGAATTTAGATTGCCTTCACAAATTCAGGAAAGAGGTTTAAAGCCTTGTGGGAAATGTAGTATATGTTCCTATACAGTGAATTTCTTTCCTTGTATTAATAATATTTTTTTTCACCTAATGGTGCTTATAACTGTAGAACAGATGGGGTGGTTTATGCAATTAAGTGTGGTTGTGAGAAATTTTATATTGGACAAACAAAAAGAATCTTTAAAGTGAGTTTGCTGGAACATCTAAGAGACCTTCGGAATAACAGGGATGATAGCCCTGTGGCCCAACATTTTAAAGAATATCATAATGGTAACCCTGTGGGTTTAAAAGCAACTGTTTTGCAACATATTTTGGTATGTGATTTTGATAGAGAAAAAGCTAGATGTATACTTTAAAAAAAAGAAGCTATTTTTATATTAAAATATAATACTTTGGTACCCAAAGGTTTGAATGTAGAATTCTGTTGGAAAAGTATTCTCTAATAGTGATGCTGTGTTTTTAAATTTTAATTACAGTAATTGTTTAATTGTTTAATTGTCATTTGATGATGTATATATATTGTGTGGAATGTATTGATTGTTAGTCCTTGAAGGCTGTTGGTGGCCGAGGCGCTAGAGAGAATAAATCATTTTATTGCTTGATTCCTATATATTCAGCTACTCCCTTTCCTTCCATTGTCCCATTAAACAATTTGGATAAGCAGTAACTCATTCTGTTAAAAAAACATTTGGATAATCACCCAGACATCTGCCAACCTTCTCTTCTTTCAGATGTCTGATTATTTCCACAGCTTCTCCTGCTCCCTTCTCCCAAGTCAGTTCTTCCCTGTCCTTCAGTCCTAATATTGAGCATCGCAGCTTTCTTAAGTCCCCTGTACATCTGTCCTCTGCACTGCTCATGGAATCCTTTAAAAACTCCCCTTATTTCTATATTACCACTCTTTCTTCACCATTCCTTCCTTCCTTTTATTCCTGAGATTCAAGCCTTTTTTCTTTTCTTTAATTTGTCATGCCACCAACTAGAAGACTATTCCTTACAATACTTATCAGTTTTTCTTTCAAGGCCTGTATCTCTTCCCTTATCAAGCTGCATACACTCTGTCTTATCCTGTGATTTCTTCAACTTCTGTTCTACCTTATTAGCCTTATTTTTTCCTTTTGTAACACCCCTTCCCTTTCCATAAGTCTCTTTCACCGTGATGTTAGCCTCTCTCACCGTATTGTTTTAACAGCATCTCACCGTTAGCGACTTATTATCATCTTCTCATTTAAAGTTCCTCTCAGCACCTGAGTCATCACCATTCTTTGCATCCATCTAATTTACCTTCTCTCCCTACAATGTCCCAGATTACAGCTCTACCCTTTTGAAACATTTTCCCCCATCTCCAACCCATCAAGACTATTGCATAGTCCAATAATGTCTTTTCTGTCAATAAAAGCTCTATGACCTCCCCGGCTTCCAACACCGCACCACCCATCTCTTTTCCTCATCTGTCACACATCTTTTTTTTCTTTGCCTTTGAATTTCCGTTAACTTATATCATCACTCCCCTCCACACTTTTGTAACTAACCTCAAGCCATTTACAGTCTTTTGTTTCTGACTTCACAACTTTTTTTTTTCCTCATCTCTATCTCATGCAAATTTACATCAACTGGCTCATTACCTTAACCGACATCCTCCCCTACATTAACTGGATTATGTACACCCCCTCAATCTGAAAATTACAAACATGGATATAAGAATTTCATCTTATGGTTGTATGGAGGGTTGAGAATCCTCAGGGGAAGGCTTTCACCCATTTTTCTTCTCAAACTGGGGTTGTTAGTAGACTTGACATATTCCTTGTCAGCCCCCACTCATTAGAAGATATAACACCTGTCAAATTTTTCCCTAGTGTATTATCTGATCACAGTATGATCCATATGATATTCGAAAGTCCCCCAGTTGTTAGGTCCCCCAACAAATCCATAATTGTCTCACTGTTGTTGGTTGAAGAATAACCTGTTTGCTAGGGCTATAAAGGCCTGGGTACATAAATATTGGAAGAATATTAGGCCTATGAAAGAACATATTTTATCAGCATGGAATCCCTTTAAGAGTAGTCTAATAACCTGCACTAAGTACAGAGGTAGAATGAATATACAAGTTTCTTGATGCTGTTTCTCCTTATCAAGCTCAGTTAACTATGATTCTCAATTAAACCACATTCTTCCTCATTTATTAACACCTAGTATTATGGATGGCCAGTTCTCCTCCATTTCTCTTGCCAGCCTGATTGACTTGTGTATCCTGAGGCAGTTTAGCAATTGCCTCATGTACACTGACAACCCACTACTCCTAAACCACACAAGCTGTATTTGTAAGATGCATATACACTAAGTATTTGGAATCCTTGCTCTTGTGTTCACAGACACTGAACAGGTTGTCAGCCCACATACTACACCTCCTGCTCAAACCACGCTCTTAACACATAAACCATAATACGCAGAGGTACTCACCAGAAACTTACCTAAACAACAGAGACCTCCAAAACACAAACATGTTACACCTAATACAGTGCCTACAGCATTCAATACACATAAAACCACAAGTACAAGTGTCTCACCACACAAACCCTTAAGGCAAAGCACATCTAAACCAATTTTTGTGGTCATATGCGACTCCAAAGTGAGATAGATAGATGTCCCACTCACAAGGCTGAACAAAGAGAAGGTTACAGTCAGCTAGTACTGTTAGGACTCCATCATAGTTCATGCTGGTGTGAATGTCTTGAGATGTACCTCACTGGACTATATGAAGAGAGACATGACTAAGCTCTCTAACCTTGAGCAGCATACTACCTTTACCTAAGATGATGCCACAATATAAACAAAAGATGATTGACTTCAACAATTGGTTTGGTTTCTTGTGTCATTTCAAGAGGATCCAGTACCTGTCAGCCTGGGATGACATGGTAGATAGACCACGCTGCTTTGCCAGAGATGGTCTTCATCTGTCACCTCTGGGATTTCAGTTACTGGCAAAGGCTCTTGCCTCCCCCATAGTGCCTTTTTTAGACAATGTCACAACAACAAACTTCCTGATATAAAAATATCTTCTAAAAGCACAACTCAAGGTTATGCTGCTAAACATTAGGGAGTCTAAACCTAAAATTGCACTCACTGGAAGCAGCCCTCATCCTAGAAGATGGCTCTCTAGCCTTGAGCAGCATACTACCTTTACCTAAGACGATGCCACAATATAAACAAAAGATGATTAACTTCAACAATTGATTTGGTTTCTTGTGTCATTCCAAGAGGATCCAGTACCTGTCTGCCTGGGATGACATGGTAGATAGACCACGCTGCTTTGCCAGAGATGGTCTTCATCTGTCACCTCTGGGATTTCAGTTACTGGCAAAGGCTCTTGCCTCCCCCATAGTGCCTTTTTTAGACAATATAACAACAAACTTCCTGATGTAAAAATATCTTATAAAAGCACAACTCAAGGTTATGCTGCTAAACATTAGGGAGTCTAAACCTAAAATTGCACTCACTGGAAGCAGCCCTCACCCTAGAAGATGCTGATATCCGTGAAGTCACAAACACTTGGTTTAAGGCCATAGAAAGCACCTCGACCATACTGAGTTATAATGCCTTCCACACATCCAGACCACAAACTGAAAGTGTGAGAACTAAAGGAGGTGGAGTATCAATATTCATCAAAGATAAATACAACTCTAGATTGGCTAAACAAAATGATTCCCTTGAAATAATCTAGGTACAATTGACTATAGGTAAGACCTCTGTCCATGCTAATACCAGTTATAGGACCCCCTCCATGAATCAGGATATCCATACTGCATATGTGGATCTACTTGAATCTCTCAAGATACAAACCAATATCCTGATTTTAGGTGACTTTAACTACCCATCCATAGATTGGGTAAATTATATGTGTACTAACACACTTGCCCAAAGGTTCTTGGACTTCATCAATTCCAAGGCCCTGGATCATTTGGATCACACCCCTACAAGGGGCCCAAACACTCTGGATCTGGTGCTCACTAACATGGGTGATCGTTGCACCACCCCATGTATATGGCCCTTCCTAGTGAGGTCTGATCATAAGTCAGTCTCATTAGAAGTAATAATAAGATCTGACCCCCATTAGCAACAACTAGTCTAAAAAACTTCTCCAAAGCCAGTTACAACCTAATACTTGACAGCATTAATAGCTTCATAGCCCCTGCTCTCACTGATGGCATGGACACCTATACTGGGATTTACACCAATGCCTTGTATAAGCATCTATACAAATGTATTGACTCAGACATATCTGAAAGGATCAAAATAAGATCCTCAAGAAAGAACAAGCCTGCCTGGTGGACATCCGCCATTAACAGTTTATACAGTAAGAAAATGAAATTGCTGTCCAGTAAGAGAACGAAATTGCTGTCCAATAGCAGGAAGGAATGGTCTTGAATTGGAAGTATTCCCTCCTCGGCTTAAACAAGAAAATAAGACACCTCATAAGGCATTCTAAAGCTAACTATGAATCCAAATTAGCTCCTTTGCTAAGGATAACCATAGGGCCTTCTTTAGCTACATCAGAAACCTTAAGGAAAAATCCAGATCTGCATAGAACTGGTTGTTAATGATGCCACATATACTGAACTGATAGAAAAAGCCAACCTGCTAGCTGACAGGTTCAAGGAAAGCTTTTCCTCCCTGTCCCTGCCACATATCCTCCAAAGCATCCCTACCACCTGCCATCCACCTAGTATCTCCAAGGATAAGGTCATAAACCCTATCTCCAAAGGCAAGAAGGCCTCTGTGTGACCTGATAATATCCCAGACTGTTCTAAATGGATTAAAACAGGAACTAGCTGCACCACTGGGTACTCTTTTTAATCACGCTCTAAGCACTAGTTTTGTACCTGCTGAATAGAAAACAGCAACTGTCATCGCATTACATAAAGGAGACAACTCCACTGACTCTGGGAACTATAGACCCATAAGTCTGACCAGCCTAATCTACAATGCTAGGGAAAGAGTAATCATGAACTTTATCAACAAAGATATAGGATATGTCCAAATGCTTGACCTGACCCAGTTTGGCTTCTTTAAAGGGAGATTCTGAATCTTGAACTTTGTGGACTTCTTTGAGACAGTCACCAAAGCCCTGGACAAGGGCCAATCCATGCACATGGCCTAGCTGGACCTGGCCACCACTATTTCCCACTCAGGCATCATTGATACACTCACCCAGCTGGAGCTCAACCCATATATTGCTAGGTGAGTTGCAAACTGGCTCACCGATAGAACATACACAGTCAAAACAGGTGACTCTACCTCAACCAACAGACCTGTAACCAGTGTTGTTCCTGACGGATTGTTGCTGGGGCCCCTATTGTTTGGAATCTACTTGTCAGATTGCAAGGCTAAAACAAAAGGCCTATGGCTGACAAAGATTGCCATAGTCATGGGATGCAACTCAGTGTAAAAAAAATACATTGTCATCCCTTTTGGCAAGGGCAATGTCCATGCAGATTACCACATTAATAACAACACCCTGAGCATGCAATCAGTGGTGAGAGATTTGGGCACACAGGTTAACGGCAACCTTTCCTTTGACCACCACATCTCCACTGTGGTAAGAAAGGCTTTCTACATCGTCCACCTTATAAGTAAGGGCATTGCATCCAAGACAAAAGAGGTTATAGTACCCCTGTACTCTTCACTCATCAGGCCAATAATAGAGTATAATGCTTCCTTTGGTATGTACCTTACCAGGCATGTGCAGCAACTGGAAAGACCTCAAAGGTTTCTTACAAAGAAAAGTCTGGGTCTTCAGCATATGTCATACATTGACAGACTGAAATCACTATCACTATACACTGTGTTTTGTAGACTACTCAGAAGTGACCTATGCCTTACATATAAAGCAATTTCATATCCTGCTCTAATGAAATGCTGCACATTCCTAAATCAAATGGTATAAGATGCACTCGGTCTAGGGAACTCAACAGGACTTGCTAGAGAGACAGATATGTCTCACAGAGGTTACCTCTCCTCTCGAACAGAGTTCCTATTCAAGCAAAGGAAAGTCCTTTGCTGTCCCTATTTAAGTGTAAATTGATGATTGGATGGGAATCTAAAAATTCACCCTGGGAGTTTTACCTGTACCCCTCTTGGGCAGGGGCAGTAGATGTTGACTTAGTTCCACCTGATACCTTGATATTCTTAGGAATAGTGGTTGTACTTGGCTAGGCGTGTAAGGGCCCTAGGGCCATTAGCCTAGTAACCTACTATGATCCTATGATCCTACTAAAAAAATATATGAAAAATCTCAATACAAGGATATGATTCTACAAATAAGGATAGAGGGACTTAAAAGAAAGGCCAAAGACATCACATTTTTACTACAAAAACAATTCTGGGAGAGTATTCAACTATTATAATGGGCAGAACAAAAAAGATTCCCAAAGCTACTGGTCCATAGACTGCAAGCGCATAAGCAAGCTTAGACTATTCTTTCTATTAGAAACTCCCAGTGGGCTTTAGTGTATTCCATCCCAAAGGGTACAGCCAAACTAGGTGCAAGCCATTAATGACTCTATGAAGAAGTCACATCAAAGGCTCCAGCAGAATCACTCCTGTACAGAATCCCAGATGAATTGTTTTCTAAATAGTATTGCCTGACTGATTATTTCTCAGGTCAGATTGGAAAAACTAAATGTACAGTTAACTGTAAGTAAATTGCAGCAGACTATTACTCAGTTAAAATCAGGGGAAGCTCTGGGACCATTGGACATGGACTCGTGGCAGAGGTATACAAAACCTTACAAGTAGAAGTATTACTGAATTACTGACTGAACTTGTTCATGCCTTCAGAAACTAAAACTCTGGCCAAACTCCTGGTAGCAAGATTAGAGCAAATAGTCACCAGCTATGCCTACTCAAAACCCTTTCTCATCTGTCAGGGAGCTAGACAGGGGTGCTTGCTATCCCCATATTTATTTATGTTGTCCATGGCATCTTTAAATCTAATGATTAAGCATAAATATAGTCTCTGAGGCTTCGGTCTCCTAGGAATGGTGGGTAATTACTGATACATGGTTGCAGATGATTCTTCACTCTGTTTGCAAAATCCTCAACACACCATAACATGAGGTCTTAGGTGTATTGGTTTATTTCAGCACAGTTTCCGGGCTTACAATCAAGTCACAGTCAAACAGTATTTTTCCACTTGAGTGACATTGGCTGCACAATCCAACAGCAAATGATCTCCTGTTAACTATGTTCAGTTAAATCTCATTTGTATTTGTGCATCATTGTTACTAATACCCCAGCTGAGATGACTGGCATGAACCTATACCAAATCCGGAGTTGGAGTCACAACAAGATATGGGAATGGAAAAAGTTGAATATATCAGTGTTAGCCAAAGTTGCTGCCCTTGTGCATACTTCCAAAATATTTCTTTGTGACCAGATGCCTTCCTAATACTCATAACCGCTAATTCAGTAAGGTGCTACAACTGGAATTAATGCATTATATTATGATGGCAAACACCCAGGCTTAGCCAGAAAGAAGTTAATGTCATATAAAAGTCATGCTGGGCTTGGTCTCCCAGATCTTGAAAGATATGTGCAAGCAGCAGAAGCCACACTTTATCTGAAAGCTAGAGTTAAGCGCTGATCCTTATGGATCCTTCCAAAAATTACCTCAGGCCTCAGATTAGACACAGTCCTTTCCCATAAAGAAGGCATAAGAGTGTGAGATCTAGGTAATTAGGAGTCAAACATTGAGAGACTTCTGAGATGGTTAAACCTACTACCTTCCTCTAAGAACCTATGGTCATAGATATGGAGCTCAGAAGTCTGTAAGATAGGGAATCAAATATCACGTTGGGCAAACTGGATATCAGGGGATTTTCTGTACTGTTGTAATGTGTACCCCAATCATCAGTCCTCTCCTTTGACCTTAATGGAATGACAAACACAATGCTCTGTTGGGTAGGTACAGTGGTGGCAATACTTACAGCTCAATATCCATCCTTTCTTGGGTCGGCGGTAGGATGGCACCCCTCTAAGTTTAGATTTAAATGTAAACTTTTATCTACTCTGTACAAAGTACTAGATAATCACAATGGTAATATTTTTGACTGAGAAAAAGTTAAATGGGAACAGTTGCTAGCTACACAGATGCCTTGCAAAGACTGGGATAAATGCATTCAAATGACTGAAATTTGGAGCTTCACCCATCCTTTATACTACTTTGTCCACTTCAGAATGTCCATTTCTGGCACTACATACCTTCCAGGAAAAGAATGAGAGCGGCAAAAGAAGCTATATGCTGGCATTGAGACAACCCCGTTGCTGACTATCTCCATGTGCTGTTCCAATGCCCAGTCATATTACAACATGGGAAAAAGAGCTTGGCATGGCCTTCTTTACCTAATGAAAACCTTTACCTGCATTAAAAGATAGCCTGTTTTGCATACTGGGCAGAATCCCCCATTTATCCAACCTATCAAAAGTTGAAAGGAAACAGTTGCTTCATCTACAGTCTGCCATCTCTGCAATCATTTTCAAATACTGGAAACTTCCCAGCTTGGACATTCTCAAGGACTTGAACTGTTACTGGAATAGACTCTGCATCTCAGAGACAAAATCAATTTATGCCACTGGGAGAAGAATGTGGGTCCATTTTTTTCTCTGTATGGAGTATTAGCTAGAATAATCTCTGTTCTTTATGGTTGCATGTCTGTCTGTTAAGTGATTTGTCTCGTTATGTTACTTCACAATGCACAGTAGTCTGAATGGTTTGGTTATCACAATAAAGTTGTTTTTCCATTAAAAAATAACACCTATTTGTAGTTGTTAAATGTCAAGAATGTGAATACTCCCGACTAGATGCAAATATGAGACAAGCAAATAGTAATATGCAGAGACACCGATTTTCCCTCTTTCTAAGAAAATAATAGTAAATCCCAAATTGGGACTAAATGCCTACTGAAAAAGCATAACTTTTTCATGGAATATAGCACATTATGCCTGACCACGCCATCACAACTTGTATTCCTTTTTATATCTATTTATTTTTATTTATTTAACATTTGTTTACCAGAATAGTCCGACTGGACAAGTGTCTGTTTTCAGTAGAGTCCTGGGGAGAAAAGCTCCACAGTTATAGAGAGTAAAATAGATAGAGTAGAAATGCAATTGAAATAGAATACAGTAGAGTTGGATTTCATAGTAATTCTCATATCAGTTATTTATAATACTTAAAAAGTTTGTTTTATTTAGGATTCCGTAGCTAGGATTTTTTTAGTTTTTGCCTATAATGAGAAGTACAACAAGATTATGATGAAATCATGGTAATAATCTCTCCCAGCTTTCATGGTGCACCCTTTCTCCTCAGGGCCTTGACAAAATAACTCTGAACAAACCCACTGAATAAGTAAGGACTAGTTCTTTTCCTTGTGTATAAGCTGCAAAGATCCAAGAATTGATACATATAGAATAAGGAATTGTTTAATGCTTGTACTAAAACCTGGAAGTGTATTTTATATATATATATATGGGTCCCTATGACTTCGTCAACAGTTCATTTGATTGAAACTCATTTCGTCGACAGTTCATTTGGTCGACAAGCAGATTTGCCCCCTTCTCCAATGTTAGGTGGGGGGCTTCGCCCCCCACACCCTCCCTAACTATATATATCAACTCCAGGGTTGCACAACATTGGGGAAGGGGGCAATTCTGCCTGTCGACCAAATGAACTGTCGATGAAATGAGTTTCAATCAAATGAACTGTCGACGAAGTCATAGGGACCCATATATATATATATATATATATATATATATATATATATATATATATATTATATATATTTAAATGAAAAGTTTTATCTCATTTGTCTCTAATTGATAATGTGTAACACATAAATCTGTACCAGTCTCACTTGTCTGTCTTGTGTTCATCTGTGCGGAGTTTTTCTCCCTGGGACTCTGCTGAAAATGGACATCTATCCAGTCGGACTATCCCGGTCAACAAATGTAAAATAAATAAATAAAATAACCAGAAAAAACAAATGAGGGGTATATCCTCAGATTCATGTGATATAAAATGAATGTAACTTTTATTGGAGAACCATACATTAGTCAGTATCCCAGAACTAATGTACTAATGACTCCAAGAAATGAAATCACATTCACCCAAATAATTTGATGTCCATTATGACTATAATGGGAAGGATATTTAGTTAAGAGGAAAAATGAAATAGAAAGAAATAAGGTAAAAAAGGAAGAAATATGGTAGATGAAACTGACAAATCTTGCATTTTCGACATTAATGCAATGTCTTTGAGAATCTGTTTTACAGTGCAGATTCAAGCAGATTTTTATTGTGCATATATCGTAATTAATTTGGTACCGAGACTAACTGTTTTTAAAAACTGATAATTAACTACTGACTATATCCTGTAGACTTGTCCATCTTTTGGTGCTATTATTTTTGGTTAAGCATGTTTCTACTCTATTAATATTCCTTTTTTATGAATACGTAAGGCTGCATCCACATCAGTTTAGCATGGATAATTCATTTACTTTAACTCAGCCGACAAAGGAGGTGATAGAAAAAGTGGGGGAGTATGGAATAGACCAAGAACAAAGAGCTGGATTATTGCATGGTTGAAAGGTAGGATGCAGAGGATTCTGGTGAAATGGTCAATATAAGAAAGTGTGTAATAGTGTACCTCTTGGAGTCTGTCCTGGGTGTAGTACTCTTCAATGAGCTTGCTTCAGACATAACTGAGGGAATATAAAATAGGATCAGCTACATTCTTGATATTACAAAGATAGGTGCAATACTGCAGAGTAGAGGAAAGAGTCTAGTGAAGGATTTGGAAAGGATGAAGAAGTTGGCTAAAAGATGGCAACTGAAGATCAGTGCTAACTAATACAAAACACTGCACTTTGGTCATAAAAACCCTAGTGGCAAGTATTAGTGGAACTGATACAATAATACAGGAAGAAAAAGTAGGAGTCTTAGCCATGTCTGGAGGGATGACAAAGGGCTAATTTAGGGGCAGTGATGGAAGCAAACGGAATGCTGAGGTGTATACACAGGAGGACAGATCCCAAAAGCAAAGAGATAATGGTGTCATTGTACAGGGCCTTAGTTAGATCACAGCTGGAGTACTGCATGCAGTGCTTGGACCACATTATGGTAATATCAGGCCAGACTGCTCGAAGGAATTGATAAGAAAACTACCAAGAAGATCCATGAGATGGATGGGAAGGGATATATCAAAATGCTACAGGAGCTAGAGCTACACTCACATGGTGAGATGATATTTTGGTGCACGAGACCAAGTCATTGAGATGTGAAGTAGCACCTCTGAACTGGAAGGTAGGAAGCAGTTTGTAGAGAGTAACTACTCTGTGATTCTCTGAAAGTAAATTTTCACATTGGATGTGTGGACCCATGGAGTCCCTGACCAAAATAAGAAGCAGAGTCTTTCAAAAGACCATAGGACAGGTGACAAAAATATGAGGATTGTAAGGGTGGACATGAAGCAGAGCAGGTAGGCTTATCTGTTCCTACCATTAACAAATGTAACATAAAAGTTGCTGACTTAACATTTAAAAAGTCACAAATAGGGAACACATTCATGTAATACATCTATGAAATCCTTTCTAGACCTTGAATATATATAAAGCTACTGCATAGACTCGCACAAAAAGAAAACAAGTTTATATGGGTTAACAGGTATTATGTAGTATTATAACCTGGGACTTCAATTTCTATATAACATGTATTTATTAGAGTTTGTTAAAACATAAAGAAGAAAGTGAAGCATTAAAAAGGAAAAAAAGGAAAGGGGGCATAAAAAAGTAACATATTTTATCATTATTAAACTGCATCATCTATCGGGAGAGTTGGCATATAACAGTTTCTGAAATGACACTGTCCTGTAAAACATACTTGATGTCAATAACCAGTTAGGGATAATACTGTTATTTAAATGCCTGTACCATAGGGAAGAACATCAGTGTGATTCCAGAGATGGCCTTGAGATATACACGATAGCCATCAGATATAGTATGCTATGTACCCCTAAAATACACTTACATGCATTTAACTTGGTTATGAGGTACCCTGGCTATACAGTATTTAGTTGCTGTCGCTCTACATTAACTATTGCTATGTAAGAAATAGGTAGCCCGGTACTTGAGCAGATCTGAAATGCAGGCTGCAGCAGCACATTGCAAACTACACAAGCTAATGTTGTCAGCTACTGTTTGTAATTGAATGCATTGATAGACAAACAGCATAATCAGTTATCAGTGTTAACAGTGGTGAACACTTGCCAAATGTTTATATTTAAATTATTTGAAACCTTTCCTTTATGAAACAAATCTGTGCAACTTTAAATGCATTAAAATCAGTTATGTCTATGAGGAATTCAATAAATGCATCAAACATGGAATTACTACAAACAGAGGCTCCATTAGCACAGAAAAATGGAACTAGCCTTGTGCTCCTGAGTTAAATTTGTCTCTGTGCATGAGAGCTCAGTGTCTACTACATGATTCCTATGACACACCTCATTTTCCAGTCCATGACTGTACATGAGAGTTCAGTGTCTACTACATAATTCATATGACACACCTCATTTTCCAGTCCATGACTGTACATGAGAGAGAGTTCAATGTCATACTACATGACTCCTATCGCATACCTCATTCCCCAGTCCATGGCTGTACATGACAGTTCAGTGTCTACTACATGATTCATATGATACACCTTATTTTCCAGTCCATGACTGTACATGAGAATTCAGTGTCTACTACATGATTCATATCAACACCCTATTCCCCAGTCCATGATTTGGACTTCTGTAGGAAACTTGTGAAGCTGTCATTAAGGTATTATATTACCTACATGATAACTCATCAAGTTCTTAGATTCCTAAAGTAATTATATGGAGGTAATAAAACTTGTAGCCTTGCACAAAGGTTCCACTTTTGTAATTCAACAACATGACCACAGCTTTGGTCAGTACTTTCCCCTGTGAGACAAAGAGAATAATCTCCAATTGATGGGAATTGATTTTACAATATGCATGTAATAAATGTCTTCTTGCGTTCTCAAAGTTTGGTAATGGTAGCTGAAATTCAGCAATGCTCGGTACAGAACTCCGTACTTAAAGCAGTGTGATCGGCAGCATAGTAGAGTGGAGGATTAAAAAAAATGCAAAAATAAAATAGAGCTGTAATGACCAAAAAAAGTGTTTTCCTTAATAATAATCAATTTACCTCCACAGGTCTTATCTAAGATTTTGGAGAGGTTGGTTAAAGAGCTTGTGGGACAGGGAACACAAAAAGTACAAAGAGTGTTACAATGAAGGTACACATTGTTAATTGGGAGTTAAACAATTGTGTTTGGTATCTTTGCTAAATTTCTATTATGCATCTGAGTTGCTAACATTTACAATGATTCCAAATTCAATCTTTGTGTGTACATATGGAATTATAGGTGCCAAGTCATGGCGCTGGCAATTATTGAGGAGAACAATTTCAGTTTGTCAGTCATACATGAACATATGAAATAATTCTTAGTAAATCACTAACACTGATGGCTCAAATTTTAAATGCAGTACAAAATGGCTGCCAAAGCCTTCTTTCTTTGCTTGCTTATTTATGTATTTATCGATTGATTGATTGGTTTGTCTGTTTGTCAGTTGTTTGCGCAGAGTAGTTAAAAAGACACTTTTCAGACATGACCCAAGCCAAGAGGCAATAACAATGGGTTTATTATTGTTTATTCGAACAGAAAAACAGTTTCCATTCAAATAAACAAATGGTAATACCGAAAGTAAAAAAAAATACCTTTCACAATGTCGAACTAAATGCTCAATGCATTTGACTCGACATTGTTATCAAAAACACCACATGATAGCCATATAGGAGTTGATGTAAATCAAATTACTATACAGCAATCACGGTTTTGCAGGGAGGCAAGCCCCCCAGCACTCCCCACACCCACCCTACTTATATATTCTAACTCCGAGATTGCACTATAGTGGGGATGTGGATGAATTTCCACTTCCCACTGTACCGTGATCTCCGTGCAGATAGTCGATTTCCACTTGTGTGTATGCAGTTGTGCATTCGCATAAGTGGAGTCGACTATCTGGTGCAAAACTGCTTGTGCATTTGACATTCTGTTTTTCGGCACATAGCCAATAGAATGTCGTTCGCACAAACGATAGTAAACCGTAACAATGCATTATGCTTATGTAAGCTAATGAAAATGCAAAGAGTACACATTAATATAAATACACAGTAGGTGGCAGTAGACAAACAGATTGCAAATTATCAAACAGTAAACTCAACTGATGTATAATGAATTAAAAAATAACAATTCACTTGAATGTAAAATGTAAAATATAAAACAAGAAAAAGTTGGGATTATTTTCACAGCTACATGCAGTAGAAATAAACAGTCCACACTTAAACATTTGGTGTCATAAAATGGAAATATCTGTATACATTAGATACATCAGAGTGACGGATTTCATGTTGTAACTAATGATCTACTTGGAAGAGTGCATTTTTTTTTATAAAAGTGAGAGCTTGATTTCATACATTGTCATGCCATCCACCTTAATTACTGCAGTGTTTTGCAGTTTAATGATTGCTCCTATGTTACTTAAAAGTAGTGTAAAATTTGTTGTTTGGGCTAATTGGTCCTATATAACCAGGGTTTGAAGCTTTTTTTTCCAAATGTAATTTTTATTGTAGTGTTCTCTCTTTTTTTAATAAAGAACAAGATAAATAGAATTTCAGTTGACAGATAAACATCATATCATAACAGGACATAAGCAATCAGTGATCAGTCATAGTTATACAAAATGACTTAGTTTAGTTACTCACGTTTGTCTGTATAACATCTTATAAAGAAAAACATAACATTCCATTCTGAAGTTTAAACAAAGTTTGCACAGAGGTATGCTTGACTTAATAGGATCTGCCAGTGATCAGACTCTCTGAATAACCACAGCCTACATAACTTATAGCAGTATCTTGTACGAACTATATATATATATACTATTTACAGTTCGGTGTCACCTCTAATAACCTATTGATTAGCATTGTCTTGACCTCTCAAAACATAAGATTTGGTAAATGTTAGACTAATATTATGTTCTTTTATAGTCCCCTTCATTTAGTATAGTGGTAATATTTTTATCCCTAGGATATATTTAGGTTTACCTTAAGATTTCTATGAGTGTTTTCCAATATTTATGATTTGAAATTTGTCATACACCAAAATGGCTAAGCAGAACACTGATGTTACCTTCTTGACTATGTCTTCTTTTATTGTTAATCAAAATCCCATTTTCTTTGATTTTTGTTTCACCCCTGTGTTTTATGCATGAAAGTCATACCATGCTGATGACTAAGAAATCTGAGCTGAAAACAGACAGTAGGAAAATGCTTGTTCCTATCCCATTGGCTAACCAGCACAGTATTTTTATTGCTTTGGTTAATTAAGAAAGTCATTTGTAAACAAGTGCTTCTTTCTAGGGGTGGCCCAGGAGCATTTTCTGGTTATGTCATTTCCCCAGAATGACACAAGGCAAATGGAAGGGAATGGAATCAAACCCTGTACTCTGGGCTATAGAAAGCAGCTTATTATCTTGAAAAAGTATGTTTAATTATTCCAGCAGTTTTGCTGCCAATATGCTCAGGGGCTTAATCTTCTGTGATAACTGCTAGTCTGCATTGCTTCGCCCACATTGGCAAATTCAGTAAATACTCAAGAAAAAAAACACACGCAAGCACAAATACAAATAGAGTTACACATACAGACACATGCTCATTTTGGTTACAGACAGATGACATAATTTCTGATTCAGTACTTAGCATGGCTCTATTGCGGTGGTGGTGCTGTGGTAGCGTTGTCGCCTCACAGTAAGACGTTGTCCTGTTCTATTCAGAGCTAAAGCATCTTCTGTGTGGAGACATACGTGAATGGGTGTACCTTCGTTGAAGGTTGTGCGTCAGGGCTGGCAACTCGGTACATAAAAATCTACTGACAATCATTAGTGGACCGGAGTTCTGCTGTGGCGACCCCTAACCGGGAAAAAGCTGAAAGATACAACAACTTAATGTGGCCCTATTAAATGAAAGTATACAACACAGAGCATACACCAGATATCTGTATTTAGATCAAAAACAAGAAAATTGTAACAAACATCTGTAGCCACTTTCAGTTTTTGTGCAGGATCATGCTTAAAAGAATAGATAAGTTCTCTTAATGAAATTCATTATATGTAGACAAAGATTTACATTTAAAATACAATCTTTGTGAGTTCAAAAGTGTTGGTTTGCATGTGCCCAGCTAATTTTCACAGAATAAATATTTAATGCATTTATTAACAATCATCCCTTCTAGAAATAACAGACTGGAATTTTCCAAGGTACCATGAATTCGAATTTTTTTAATATGCCGCGGTGGTACGGCGGTAGTGTTGTTACCTCACAGCAAGAGGTTCTCCCATTCAATTTTCAGCTTGGCTTAGGAGTGCCTCCTGTGTGGAGTCTGCATGTCCTCCCCGCGGTTAGGTAGCATTCGAAAGACATGTGTGCGTAAATGGGTGTGCCTTCATTGAAGGTTGGGCATCGAGCTGCCACCTCGGCATTTCATAAAATTCTACTGCCAATCATTAGCGGACCAGAGTTCTGATGTGACGACCCCTTACCGGGAAAAAGCCGAAAGACAAACAACAACAACATGTATGACACATTTAAGTTGCAAGACTCAAAAGTATCATAATGTTATCTTTAAATTAAATGTGCATCTAATAACAAGGAGGAAAAATATGAGAGCTAGAGAAAGGTGGCACAATACTATAGCAAATCTGTAAACCGTGTGTTTCAAATGATATATACATAAATACAACACGGCAGACCTGCTTCACTTCTTTATATATACATTTAATGAATTTGTGATAGATCTGTAATAGTACACAAAATGAAAGTGTAAATCATTACTAAAGCTTCTGGTTTAGGAATCTCTTCTATGTAAACTGTATAATTAGTTTTCTGCACTAAATTTAAGAAACTGAGACCTTACACAGATAAATGTACCTTTAAGAAAATAATATAACTGACAATGACCGTGAGAATTTCACCAACAAGCATTGTGGAGCACAAGTAGGACTTCTTAAACTCATTATCAACTACCTTTATCAGTTTTTCTGTGTACCTTTTACTTTCCTTACTTAACAGCACCAAGTGAGACAAGTTTTATGCTTGATGTCTAAAATCATCGATTTGAATTTCTCTCCACTCATTTGTGTAAGATGCTCAGGAAGGTGGCATTATCTGACAAATGTGTCACTGTCAGCTTCAGTAAAATGAAGTTCTTAACGAGCTACAGTTCTTAATGAACTGCAGTCTTCATTTATGTTTTTAAATTCTACATCTACTATTGCACATAGCAAAGCATATCACATGCACACACAATGTTACATTTCTTCCCCTCTATCATTCATATATTTTCTCAAAATATACAAGAAATCTATCATTCTCCAAAACACAGCAAAGCTGAAATAGAAAGAGAGAGAGAGAGACAGAGAGAGAAAGAGTGTGAGTGTGTGTGTGCACTCCGCGCTTGTGTGTGTGTGTGCTTGTGTGTGTGTGTGTGTGTGTGTGTGTGTGTGTGTGTGTGTGTGTGTGTGCGTGTGTGTGTGTGTGTGCGTGTGCGTGCTTGTGTGTGTGTGCTTGTGTGTGCGCGCTTGTGTGTGTGTACGCTTGTGTGTGTGTTTGCCAGATTCCTGTCAGAAAGTATGTTTAATTACTCTAACACACTTGCTGCCAATAGGCACAGTTTGAATAACTCTCCTCTGTACAGTGTTGCACTAAAACATGCTCCAAGGGAAATCAGAATGATCCTTCTCACTGAGGACTAGTCACACTGTGTACCCAAGCATTAAGACGGGAGGATTACAAGAAAACCGCAGTGTTGTCCAATATCTCAGAGCCACCAATGAAGGAAACAGCACCAGGACTGACAAAAACTAAATATATTTAGCACTTTCATTTACTGGTCAGAATGAAGAGAAGCTGCAACAAGTGGATGAAAGTGTTTAATAACTTTGTTGTTTGTCAGTGGTGGTGTTTCCTTCATTGGTGGTTCTGAAAGATTAAAGGACTAACAAACTAGACTCACACCACTACCCTTTAAATTATTTATTAGTCTATATGACTGTCTGTTTCATAGGATCATAAGAGATTACTAGGCTAATGGCCCTGGGGCCCTTACAAGCCTAGCCAAGAGTTTATCCCCAAAAAGAAACCTGTCAGCACCTGTCTCCCCTGACAATGAGGGAAACAGGTGGAACTCTGGGGCAAATATGGGTTTTTCCATCCACTCATCAAGGTTGCGCTTGAAGAGGGTCAGTGAGGTGCTCTGTTTGTGTATGGGAAGTCTATTCCAGAGATGGGGCAGCCTCTGGGAGACAAACCTGTCTCTCCAGCAGGTTTTATTGATATCACATATTAGATTCAGGCCTTTTGAGCGGGTAATGTTTGAGGAGTTACACTTGTGGGTATGGAGCATGTCTAGTAGGGTAGGGTCTGAGATTGCCTTGTAGGCGAGACACAGATCACCCCTGAGCAATATGCACGATACTGAGTAGAGTGATAGTGATATGAGCCTGTCCACATAGCACAGATGTTAGAGGCCATGGATTCTGTTTGTGAGGCATTTCAGTGGCCTTTAAAGTTGGTGCAAATGTTTGGAGAGGTACATCCCAAATGGGGCGTTATACTCAATTATTGGTCTAATGAGGGAAGAGTATAGAGAGGTAATTACCTCCTTTTTTCCTGGATGCAATCCCTTTATGAGATGAACCAAGTAAAATGCTTTTCTGACCACTGCCACTACGCGATGCTTGAATGTGAGGTTGTTATCAACCTTAGTACCCAGGTCTCTCATCACAGGTTGTGTACTTAGGGGGTTATTGTTGATGTGGTAATCAGTAGTGGCCGTGTTTTTTCCGAATGGTATTATGATACTTTTTTGTGTTTAGCTTGAGGCCATGACTTTGGCACCAGTCATTAGTTGCTGTGAGGCCCTCTTGCAGTATGTTAACATCATTTGGGGAATCAATGACAGTATACAGCTTACAGTCATCCACAAAATTCACAGTCACAGGCTTTTTATCTTTGTTTGGACATCTGAGAAGTAGATGCCAAACAGTAGGGGTCCCAGGACAGATCCCTGGGGAACTCCACTAGTAACAGGTCTGCTACCGGAGGTCGAGGTGCCTATTTTGACTTTGAGGGTCCTATTGGTGAGCCAGTTGGCCACCTACCTGATGAGATAGGGATTTGCGCCAAGTTGTGTTAGCTTTTTGATGATGCCCAAGTGGGGGATTGTGTCAAAGGCATTGGCTAAGTCAAGGTAAGCTGTATGTACTGACACCCTCATCCAGGGCCTTGGTGACAGTCCCAAAAAGCCAACTAGGTTCAACAGGCAAGTTCTGCCCTTGATAAATCCGAACTGGGTGGGGTCATGTGCTTGGAGATTGCCTATGTCCTTGTTTATGACATCCATAATAATACGCTCCATGGCTTTACAAATCAGACTTGTCAGCTAATGGGGCGATAGCTTCCAGGGTCAATAGTGGCACCAAGTTTGTGCAGGGGGATGCCAATGGCAGTTCTCCACTCTGCTGGAATGAAGCCAGTTCTTGCTGGAGATGGTGTAGAATACAGCGTGAGATACTAATGGGTCCCATGGAAGCTGTGTTCTTTGCCTTGGACAGGGCCTTTAACACTTGATCTACGGAGACAAGTATCAGGGATGTCAAAAGGGTCTTTGAGGGGGCGGGGGGGGTGATGTTTGCACTGAACCTATCTGCTAGCAGGTTGGCTAAGTCAACAGGATCAGTGTAAGTGATACTGTTAAGTACTAATTTGGAACAAACCTGGGCTTTGCCATGGAGATTCCTGACGTAACTGTGGTTTCCCTTTGTTTAAGGGGCTAGTTTTGATTCATAATTCACTTTGGAGGTTTTCACTAGTGATCTAATTTGCTTATTGAGGCTAAGGAGGAAGTTTTTTCCAGTTTAGAATTTGTTCCATTTTACCCTTGGACTAGCATTTCTTCCTGTTGTTGTAAAGACTGTTGATAAAGGTTATCCACCAAACAGGTTTGTGTTTCCTTGCGGAGCATGCAGTTGTACAGGTGCTTATATACTGCATTGGCGTACTGTTCAACATAGTTGTCTGCATCTTCTGAGGGGGTGGTGGTGGTATGAAGCTACAGATGCTCTCCCTTAAGAGGCTGCAGTCAGCTTTTGAGAAGTTTTTTAGCTTAATTACAGCTGGGGTGGAGGATTGGGTGGGATAGAAACTTTGAATGATTCAGTTCAATCTGATCTCACCAGGGAAGAACATACAATGGGAGTGGTGGTCTAGTGCATTAGAACTGATGAAATCAAGGAATCATTGAGTGATTGCGTTAGTGAGGGAATAGTTTACCCAGTCTATGGTGGTGTAGTTGAAGTCACCAAGGATCAGGGTGTTAGGGGGTATCTTGATGGAGTCAAGTAGATCAAGATAAGAGGAGTGGGTGTCCTGAGTCATGGAGGGGGGTCTGTAGCTAGCTATAACTTGGATGGGTGTCTTGCCAACTGTTATTTGCACCTGGAGTAGTTCCAGTGAGTCATGCTAGCAAACCAGTCTGGAGGTGTGCCTGTCCTTAATGAAGATAGAGACTCCACCACCCTTAGTCTTCCTGACATCATTTTGGGGATGGAATATATGGAATGAGGTATAGCCTAGTAAGGCAGGGGTGCTCTCTTCAGCCTGGAACCAAGTTTCTGTAACTGCATAGACATCAGCATCTTCCAGTGCAAGGACAGCCTCCAGTGAATCCATTTTCAGGTTAAGGCTCCTAGCATTAAGCAACATGACCTTAAATTTGCTTGTTGACAAATCTTTTATGTTGGAAGATTTGTCCTTGGGGCATTGCCTAAAAAAGGCACAATGGGGAAGGTGAGAGCCTTGGCCAGGGTCTGGAAACACAGTGGTGATGGGTGGAGGTCATCTCTGGCAAAGCATCGAGGCCTGTCGAACATGCATCCCAGGCAGACAGATACTGGATACCCTTGGAACAACACCAGAAACTAAGCCAATTGTTGAAGCCAATTATTTTTTGTTGGTATTATTCTTGGTGAAGGTAAGATGCTACTTAGGGTAACTGGCCAATAATTGGATAATTTTGTTGATTTGCCACCTTTGTGTAAATGGATAATATATGAAATTTTCCAAATTTATGGAACTAGTTGTTCAGTAATAGAACAGTTAATAGGAATAGATATAGGGATGGAGATGGCATCAGCTGCAATTCTTAGATATTCTGCAGGTAGTTTATCTGCAGCTAGGGTAGTGGGTTTCAGTTATTTTAGCATGTTGGTAGATACAGGTTGTAAGGAGAAGGAGTTCCTGTTTTTGTCAGAAGTTGGGTTAATAGGAATGGTAGTGGAGGTGTACTTGCTGGAGAGAGTTATAATTGTTTAGGCAAAGTATTTGTCAAACTGAGTGGCTATACTGTCTAGGTTGTTAGTGGGAGGTGGGGTGGGTGTACTGGCATTGCCTGGTAGGAGGATGCTATTAACTGCTCTCCAGAATTTTTGTGGGTTGTTGTGGTGTTTGTTTTAGATAGTAAAATTAATAAATTGTTTTGTGCTGTTGATTAGACTTTTTGCCTTGTTTCTGAGTACTTAATATGCCTGTTTGTTTGAGATTTCCCAGTTTCACATAGAACTATCACAACTGCAAAAAAACAAACACACACACACACAAAGACATACTCGGAGGCAAAAAAAACCAAAAAACCAAAACTACAGAGAAGCAGACACCCAAGACACCCAAGCAACTGCCACCTCAGACAATAGCTCTCAAAGTCAATATAAATGCCCTAGGGCAGATAGCCTAGTATGAACCTATGAACCTATTTAGTAATGTGCTATTTACTCTAAGCTTATCTCTTTTTTTTAAGAGTACTCTAGTTTTTTTTTTGTTAGGCATGGAGCAAATTTGGATTGTACTCTAATATTCCTGGGGTGATAGTTTGTTTATATTCAGAAAGGTGGATTTAAAGTATTTCACAGCAACTTCTAGGGGGAGATGTTTAAGTGGAACCCATTTGCAAAGTTTTAGAGCATCTATGAATTCTTGGTGGTTAAAGTTAGTTTTGTTTTGGATAGGATGGTAATTGGTAAGCTTAGAAGGGTTTATTCTATGTCTAATTAAGGTGGGAAGGTGATCACTAAGGGAATCTGGGGGAAAGCCAGAATGAAATGAAACGTCAGATCGATTAGTTAATATCCATTCTAAGATGGACCGTCTATTACATAATTTATCTAGCCTAGTAGGGATATGAATAGTTTGGATGACGCCATGGAGGTTAACATGATTGGTGGAATTATCGGAATTACAGGTGAGCCAGTCAATATTGAAGTCACCCAAGATTGTCTCTTGGGCCAGTCCTTTGGAGTACTAATTCAAAATATTTTCTAGTATGGACAGGTTCTGACCTGGAGAGATATAAGTTCCTTAAATACTGATATGTTTTTCAGCAAGAAGTTTTAGTTATGCAAAAATTATTTCTGCGTTGTCAAAATTTGGGGCATTAACTTCTATGGCTTCAAGAATGAGGTTAGTTTTAAATAGAAGATGTATTGTTCCACCCCTTTCGGCCATTCAGTCTTGTCTTAATATATTATATCCTGGGGATAGAATTTTGTTGCTGGATATATGAGGTTTTAGCCAAGTTTCTATGATTAGAGCAATCTCTGGGGAATATATGGAAAGAGCAGCATGTAGTTCATGGATTTTGTTTGTAATACTTCCGATGTTAATGTCTAATACTAAGAGGTCTGATGATTTCATAGGGAAAATTGGTTTGTGATAGACTTAGTTCCAGGGTTTACTGTTTAGACTACTGTTAGGGCCTGGGTTAGGGTGAATATCACTGCTAAGAATAAGTTTAGATACAATGGGCCGGATTCACGATGGCTTGCATGGAGTCTACGAGTAGAGTAAGACTACATGCAGCCATCATGTCCGACGAGCGATCCACGAACAGCCTGTAGGGGCATGTAAGAGAGCTCCTAACATGTCTCCTACATGGAGAGGGCTGTGATATGCAAATTACCTCACTTGCAGCCGAAAGGCATGCAAATGAGGTAAATTTGTGATCCAGGAAGCAGAAACATGTCCGAGTAGGAGACGTGTTAGCTGCAGAAATGTACTCAGTTGACAATTGAGTACCATTCTGCAAATAGCACAATGGAGCCTTGTCAGCTCCAAATAAAGGTTGCATATGGTTGAGGAAGCATGCCAATGGCCAAATATACGGCCATTGGAAAGTTTCCCTGATGCAAAATTAAAATAAAAATGTATTTTTTTCGGCGATTTTAGATGTTTAAGCGTAGCGCAGCGCCACGCAAATGGGGTGCGCTATAAAAACCATAAAATAAGGCAATAAAGCCACAAACATGGAATTTATGAAAATTGTCAAATTTCAATGTAAGGGAATAGCAGGCTGAAGACAACATGGCCACCGAGTAGAGGTTGCTAAGGGGAAAAGCCCAGTCTAAGACATGTAACCAAGCATTAGTAGGCAATCCTATGTAAATGAGTGTTAGGATATTGAATCGCACTTTTACATAGCAAATGAGCACAGTCAGTGGAGTGTAGGATAGGATATGGGGAGGAACAGAGTAGGAGATAGGTGACATCACAAGGGGGGTATGTATGAAAATAGTGCAGCTCATTGGAGGACAGTGGCATCTGTTAGGTGTCAGTTAGACATCATGGAAAGAGGTGTGTCAACAGGTAGGCCAGGGAAAGCCAAGAAATGGAAGGTGTATACTGTGGATAACACCAAAGTTTCTTGCTGAGCGGGTATGCATGTGTGTGCGTGCCTGTAAACTTGACTAAGACAGAGTGCACGCATGGAAGCATGTGTGGATACATTTAAGCCGGATTAAGCATGTATAAAGCTGTTTAAAGACCTGTAAGTGCGTTTGCACTGGTGCGCGTGCGTTTTAACTCGAATAAGTAAGTTTTAGTCCGTCTAAGCATGTGTGCGCACGTGTGAGCTGCTGTGAGCGTGTTTGCGCTTGCAAGCGCGTTGCTCCCCCTGAGGAAACAGAAAGGAAAAAGAAGCACAACAAATAGCAGGAAGCTACCAGGTGATACTAGTAGAGCTAGCAGGTGAAAACAATCCAAATCAGGCAATAACACAGGCAGAGCACTAGCCTAGCCCAGCCCAGCACTTAAAACTCTGCAAACAACAGTGCAGTTTGTTTCTCATAAGAGACACTGAAACACTGGAGTATGCTACTAGAAGTGAAAACTGAAAAAGCTTCACTCAGACAAAAAATGCTAGGGGCTGCCATTGCTGTTATAAGATGACATATGCAACATGCTGAGGGTGGTGACAATGCAAATGCTGCTGGACAACCCACAGTGAGGAGACGGAGAAGAGTGTACAGGCCCAGGGTCACCTACCAGGGGTTACATGAGCTGGAGATAGTGGAGTGCTATAGAGTGGACAGAGACCTCCTGCAGCAAATTGTGGAGCTGTGCAGGCCACGCCTCACACACAGAACCAACAGAGGGGAACCCATCCCAGTGGAAACCAAGGTATGTGTTGGCCTAAGAATACTAGCAACAGGTACCTTTCAGAGACCAACTGGTGATATGATGGGGATATCACAGGCATCAGCATCCAGGGTACTGCACCAGTTCCTGGATGCCATGTCAGCACATGTTCGTGATCATGTATATTTCCCCAGTTTCCATGCGATATTGGCCAACAATATGCGTCTCTTCCAGAAAATAGCAGAATACCCTGAGGTAGTGGGTGCAATAGACTGCACGCATATATGCATCAAAGCACCAGCCATTGAGCAGGGTAGGGTCTACATTAACCGCAAGGGCTTCCCCTCCATCAACTGCCAGGTTATGTGTGATTCCCAGGGCATAATAATGTGTGTGCTGGCTGCCCTGGAAGCTACCATGATTCCCATATCTGGCATCTGACGCAGCTGTACCAGACATTTGCCAATGGGGACATCCCACATGGTCACTTAGTGGGGGATGCTGGCTATGCACTGGAGCCGTGGCTGATGACACCCATCAGAAATGCACACACACCTGAACAAGAATACCATAATGAGGCACACGCACAAACAAGAAATGTAATTGAGCATGTGTTTGGGTTGCTCAAGTCATGGTTCCAGTGCCTGAACACATCTGGTGGAGCCTTGCAATACTCACCAACTACATGTACCCAAATTGTCATGGTATGTGCTATGCTACATAATATGATCCTGTGAAAACAGCTGCAACAGGACCAGCATAGGCCTGGGCCAAACAGCCCCCCACCAGTGCTAAGGCCATCACAGGCAGAGCGTGACTCGGAGGAGGAACAACCTGAGCCTGCCCCAGTAGGCAGACGGAGGCGTGCCCAGTATGCCTTGGCCTTGGCAAAGAGGCAATGCATAGCACATACACTGGCTCAGTAGGAACCCTGGAAATGATACCTCTCTCTGACTGCACATATAGTAAAAGGGATGCCTAACTTGACACTACCTGTTGCCAAACATGTATAGGGAGTGCAGTATGCGCATCCAACATAGGCAGCCCTGCAGCAACACCTGAGGCATGATTGCCATGTGTTAAGCAATGTAAGGTAGTGCTAAACAGCATTTACCACCATGTTGTATATGCAAACTTGACGACCATCAGTAGCATCCTACCCTCACCAAACATGAGGCCACAATATGAAGACAAGATGATCAATTACAACAATTGGCTTAAGTATTGGTGTCAGTGAAAGGGGATTCAATGCCTGTCAGCCTGGGATGGGATGCTCGACAAGACATGATGCTTTGCTAGGGATGGATTTCACCTATCACCTGTGGCCTATTGGATATTGCCGAAGGCTCTTGTCACCCCCATAGTACCTTTTCTAGGTAATGCTCAAAACACAAACCCACCTCCATAGGTATCACAAGGGATAAGAATGTATAAGTAATGCTACTCAATGCCAGGAGTCTAAACTGCAAGATGCACGCACTCCAAACAATCAAACCTGGTTCAAGGCTCCCAAGAGTACCCTAGTATTCACAGGTACACCTCATACCATGCTTTACAGCTGCAAAACATGGAACAAACTACAAAAGGAGGGTGAGTATCAATATTTGTCAAAGATACCCACACCCCCAGGTTGGTGGCACAGCATGAAGCATCAGAGACTACCCATCTGTAACCAACAGTGGGTAAAACCGCCTTCCAGTTCATAGTCTGCTACAGACCACCCTCCTAAAACCAGGAAACACACTTGGCCGACTGGAGAACACATGAAAATATGAAGATCTCCCCAAACACCATTATATTGGGCAGCTTCAACTACCCAAACATACACTGGGAGCATTACCCTAGCTCCAACACCCTAGGCTAAAGGTTCCCAGAATTTATAAACCAAAATGCCATGAAACAACTTGCTACCACTCCCACAAGAGGAGAAAACATACTGGACCTGATCATCACCAACATGGGGACTCTATGCCCAGGACCAGAAGTGTATCCCTCACTGGTACGATCACACCAGATAGTAATCTCACTGGATATTCACATCCCCACCCCAGCCCATGGCCAGAAAACCACAGTGAAAAATGTTCACTAAAGCATATGTCACACACCTCAAAACTGAGGTGGAATCCTTCACAGCCCCTGTATCTGTGGAAAATATGGCCCAGAACTCATAACCCTTTATAAACACATTCCATGAACACCATCGGGAATGCATGGATTATGCAATCCCAAATAAAACCAAGACCCAATCCTCCAAAGGCAGGCATCCTGTCTGGTGGACCCCAGCCATAAACAAACCATACAGTACAAGGAGGAAGCTACTATATGATAGATCCAAATCACAAAAAGGTAAGCCATCTCTGACCAGTATTATTGAAAAACAATGTCCACACATAAAATTGTCTAAGGCTATCTGTGAGATAAAAATCGTACAGGACACCAAGGATAATCACAAGGCATTCTTTACTTATTGTAGGAACCTGTGTGGGAATCCCCAGGTATGTTTAGAATTAGTCCAAAATGACAAACAATACAACAAATCCACAGACATTGCCAACATCCAAGCTGACAGGTTCAGTGCAAACTTCTCCCCCCCTCCCCACCAAAAGGGCAAATATCTATCCCAGCAGAGTGCTGGAACCCTGACATCGCAGATGCGCAGGTAACAGCCAGCCTCTCCAAAGCAAAACACAGAGCATCAATGGGACCAGACGGTGTCCTGGGCTGTGTCCAACATGAACCCCAAGCAGAATTGGACGCACACATAAAATTACTGTTCAGTGTCACCCTTAACACACAATATGTACCCAAAGAGCAGTGTACAGCAACAGTGGACCCTCTCCACAAAGGTGGTGCCTCAACGGATACTGCAAACAATCGCCCCAGAAGCCTGACTAGGTTGGTCTGCAAAGCTATGGAAAGGATCATCATGGACCTCAGAAATAAACATATTGGGGGCACACAGACACTGGATCCTACCCATTTTGGCTTTGTTAAGGGCAGATCCTGCCTCTTAAACCTAGTTGAGTCATTTGAAACAGTCACCAAGGCCATTGACGAGGGGATGGTGGTCCACACAGCCTACCTGGACCTTGCAAAAGCCTTCCATACAGTACCCCACTTGGTCATCATAGATAAGATCACCAGCTTCAATAGAAACCCCTATGTCAGTAGATGGGTTGCAAACTGGCTCAAGGACAGAACCCACATGGTATGAAATGCTGGAGCCATGTCAGACCACAAACCAGCTACAAGTGGCATCCCACAAGGCTCAGTCCTGGGACCTCCCTTGTTTGGTATATATTTCTCAGAGGTACAGGCCAACACAGAGGGACTGTTGGTGAACAAGTTTGTAGATGACTGCAAACTGGGCGCCATAATCGACCCTCCAGCTGACACAAGCATCCTACAACAGGGCCTCATATAAACAGACAACTGGTGCCAGAGCCATGTCCTCAAGCTAAACACAAAACAGTGTATAGTCCTCCCCTGTGTCAAAAACTAAGTGCCCACAAATTACTACATATGTGGTAACCCATTAAGTATGGAAGAAGTGATAGGGGACCTGGGGACCCAAGTCGATAGCAATCTCACATTCGACAACCATGTGGCCAAAGTGTTCAGAGAAACATTTCATATAGCCCACCTAATCATGAAGGTAATCACATCTACATCAGTGGAGGTCATTGTACCTCTTAACTCATCCCTCATCAGGCCCATAATTGAGTACAATGCCCCTTGTGGGATGTCCCTTTTCAGACACCTGCAGCAGCTGGAAAGACCACAAAAGTACCTCACCAGGAGGATCAAAGGGCTCAAACACATGCTAGTTACTGCCCGGTTAAAGAAACTGCAGCTCCACTCAGTGGCATACTGCCTGCCCAGAGGCAATCTGTGCCAGATGTATAAAGCCATGTCCAACCTGGAATCAATGGACATGCTGCACCTTGGAAAATCAGAATCCCATCAAGCTATGCACTCAAGAGACCTGAACCTCAGGACTGAGATAAATAGGACATGCTGGAGTGACAGATCCATAACCCAGAGACTCTCCCCACTCTTCAGTAAACTTCTACTCCAGGTTACTTCAATAAGTTCTAAGATAAGCTGAATATTATCATGCGACAAAGTAGAAAATTTATATACACTGTCGTTGAAATATTTTTGCCCATCAGTTCTGGGTATGGTGGTGAACAAATCGATGACATCGATAGTGAGAAAACTGAGCCCTTCCTCCCATACCTCATAGGTGAGTTTACTTAGAAATTCCCAGGAATCCTTGATCAAATGTTCTGTGTTGGTGACTATTTCCTTCAACCAATAATCAATATACACCACAATAGGATGTGTCTTAGAGCCCTTGGCTGACACAATGGGTCTAAATGGGGGCTCTTTTATATTTTTATGAACTTTGGGAATTCCAAAAATAATAGGTATTTTGGGATTTTGCTGTTTCAAAAAATAATAGGTCTTCCCACTAATCCGGTTTTCAAGCATGTATTCTTCAAGCAGGGAATCAAGTCGCCCATATGCTATATGACTCTCATTTTTAGAAACTGAGGAGTAAACATTGGTGCCCATCAAAATATTTGTAATGATGTTATTGTATTCCTCAGTACTATAAAAAATAGCACCCCCTCCCTTATCTGGTTTCATAATACATAATGAAGTGTTGTTTTTTAGAGGAAGGAAATGCAGTAGGCCCTTTCAGGGGTAGTATTGTAAACCCTCCCCTCCATCCTGCTCTTTTGATTTTTGAAAGACAAGTTACTGAAGAAATATATGCAGCATATAGTGGAAACAACAAAAAATATAGAGGGGAAAATAATTTGACTATGAAAGAAAGAGTGTTACTCAACGAATTAAAAAACAACACTTCATTACGTATTATGAAACCAGATAAGGGAGGGGGTGCTATTTTTTATAGTACTGAGGAATACAATAACATCATTACAAATATTTTGATGGACACCAATGTTTACTCCTCAGTTTCCAAAAATGACATTCATATAGCATATGGGCGGATTGATTCCCTGCTTGAAGAATACATGCTTGAAAACCGGATTAGTGGGAAGACCTATTATTTTTTGAAACAGCAAAATCCCAAAATACCTATTATTTTTGGAATTCCCAAAGTTCATAAAAATATAAAAGAGCCCCCATTTAGACCCATTGTGTCAGCCAAGGGCTCTAAGACACATCCTACTGTGGTGTATATTGATTATTGGTTGAAGGAAATAGTCACCAACACAGAACATTTGATCAAGGATTCCTGGGAATTTCTAAGCAAACTCACCTATGAGGTATGGGAGGAAGGGCTTAGTTTTCTGACTATTGATGTCATCGATTTGTTCACCACCATACCCAGAACTGAGGGGCAAAAATATTTCAACGACAGTGTATATAAATTTTGTACTTTGTCGCATGATAATATTCAGCTTATCTTAGAACTTATGGAAGTAGTGTTGGATAACAATTATATATACTTTCAAGGAGAATTTTATCAACAGATAAGCCGTGTGGCAATGGGGGCAAGTTGTGCCCCTGTTTATGCAAACTTAGTTATGTTAGAATGGGAAAATAGATTCATTTTTTCCAGTAGGTATATGGGGAACATCCGCCTTTATGTTAGATTTTTGGACGACATCTTCATTTTATGGAAAGGTGAAGATGGTAGTGTCAAAGATTTTGTTGAGTACATTAACCATAGCACCCCCTTCCTCAGATTTACATATACATGGGATAAGAGGGTCATTAATTATTTGGACACCACAATTTTACAAACAGATACTGGTTTCAAGTCCAAAATTTATAGAAAGCCTACTTGGTGCAACAGTTATCTACATTTCTCCAATAACCATCCTATGTTTATGAAAAAAAGTTTAATTAAAGGGCAAGGAGTGCGTACTGCTCATATGACATTAGACTTTGAGGATTTAGAGCAGGAGTTCAGGAAATTAAAATTGATGTTTATAGGGAGGGGATACCCTAAAGTATTTATTGATAGAGTATTGGGGGAGGTTTATAGAGGTTGGGGTCACAAATATATACCCCTTTTAGGTAAGCCCTTGAATGATAAGGTTAATATGTTTAATAGTAATAACAACACGGTGATGGTAAATACTAATAAATACCAAAGGGCCTGTGTAATAGAACACAATGGATTCTCCGAGACTTTCATGCAAATACTGAGAGAGAGAATTGGAGTTTATTAAAAACCCACAAGGGATTGTTTGAATCTGTTGGGCCAACACCTTTCTTTTCTTTTAGGACAGGTTTTAGTCTTAAAAAAAACTTTTGAGGTAAACATGCCTCATAATAAATATGATGGTAAGGGCACAGTTCCTTCTGGTGGTTGTAAACAGTGTTCCAATATTTTGAAAGAAGGTAGTATTACATTAGAAAATGGCCTGGGTAGTTTAGTTAGATTCTGCAAAGGTAACCGCAGTACAAGGATGTTAGTATATTTGGCTGTATGTAATGAATGCCCTGCATAGTATGTGGGTAAAACTGAGAGGGCATTCAAGGATAGAATTTATGAACACTGTTATGACGTAAAAAACAAGAAGGATTCTAGTGTGTTATACAAACATTCCATTTACTGCAGTAATTTTAGTGGATATAAATTTGGCATTATTGACGTAGTTCGAAATTATACAGGGGGTGGTGATTCTAAAAATATGCTACTTAATAAAGAACTGGTATGGCAACTTAGGTTAAGATCTAATGCACCACCTGGATTAAATGAATATATATCTGTTAAACCAGTTTTGGTACAAAAAGCTTCCACGGTGTGACTTTACAACTTATATACTTAGTTGCATATTTGCACATTTTTATTTAACATAGAATTTTTATTAATTTAGATTTAATGTTCAGTTAGATTAAATGTTTTTAATAGGTGGCTGTATTTGGGGTTTTTTAAAACTTAATACAACATTATGGCTTAGTTATTATTTCCTAAAACATTTTTTTAGGATGGTATTTTACTGTTTCTGGTAATGTTACTTTAAATTGTTAATTGTCAAAGATAACTAATTGGGATTTGTATAAAAGACAAGTAATACATGGAAGGAGTATCTGATGAAGTCTTGTGCCTATGAAGAAAGCGCTTATGGTAGTTGCTCCTGTGCTCGTATCTTAATAAAGTGGATTATTGATGGACTACTGGTCGTTTTAATGGTATTTGGACAGCTTTATTTTGTCTTCTTGGTTGGACTTGTATTTTATTCATTCACTCTAGTACTTTTCAGTCATTTATTGTGACTGTCCAAATACTGAATAGTTCAAAAGAAACTACTGGTGCTCAAAGACATTTACAAACAAACTTCTTTTTCTCTTGAATTTATTATATTCTTGTTCCTTGATCATGGCATTTGAGATTAGGTCCAGCAATTCCACACTCATTGAGGGTTCCCTCAATGTGCTGGATGATGTTAAAACTACTCAATCCGAGTTACTGGCAGTGAGAGAGGAAATTAAAGCACTAAAAGGTGATTTAACGAAATTAATAGAACTATTCAGTCAAAAGGAGCCGAACGTCAGTGTGGTGTTCACAAGCTTGGTTTCCCCTGGAGCTTGTTGTTCTAACTTAGCGCCGATGACATCATTGCCACAGAAGGTGTCGGTGGGTTTCAGGGCGGAATTGCTTGGGCCTTCGGTGGAGATGGACAGTGATGGCTGTAAGCATAAAACTAAAGGAAGGACCTTTTTGAAGGTAGTTACTGGGGTGGTTGACAAAACTAAAGGTTCAGCACCATCTTGACACACAAAAGGTACTGTTAATAATGTTTTTTTGAATGGGGACAACATGGATACTAGTACTAATGGTGTTATTTTGTCTATGGGTGATAGTATTTCTAAAAATTTTAACTTTGGCTTCGAAAAAGACTCATACGCAATTGTGGAAGTGTCGGATAGCAACGGACAGTCACCTACGTTAAAAGAAATGATTTTGAACTTTGAGAAGAGACTTTTTAAGTTAAAATGTGTACAAATGGACAATGAATATTTGCAATGTTGTTTTAGTTCTAAAATAGTTCCACAAGGGTTAAGATTTTTTAAATACCCTTTTGGAGTTAGTTATACTTCAGATGTCATTCAAGAATTTCATTAATTTTTTGATGATTGTGGTATTAATTTACTTAAGAAGCTCATTAAGCACGATGAAGGTTTAATAGTGTTATATAAAAAAGAAGTTGAACAATTGAATCACGATATCTTAAAAGACCTTCTTTTTAGTGAATATGAAAATTTATATAATAAAGTGTTGTGTAGAGTAATCAGGAGGGTTGACAACATTTTCTTGAAAAAACAAAAAAAGTTATTTAGGGATAAACAGCAATATGATTCAAAAAAAGCTTACCCAGGACCTAGAAAAAATATTGGCACTAAAGTGGGTACAGGTTACAAAGAGAGGGAAGGGACTGATTTACAACAGTTTAGAGGAAATAGGATGGAACATGATTTTCCGGGAGGTTTTGACGAGTTAGATTCTTTTTCAGATTATCAGCAGCAAAAAAACTTGCAAGTTCCAAGGAGGTCAGAGAGGTTGGCCAACATGAGCAGAGGCAAACTGGATTCAGGTCAACATCCCCCACCCACGTTTTATCAAAACAACAAGGGTTGGAAGAGACTTTAGAAGGGAGTGGTGTTTTTTATGAGGTGGACTCAGATGGTATAGTTGCAGAATACAAAGGGTTTAAAATATATAATTACACTGGGCTTACCCTAAAAAAGAACATTTTTCCTTATTATCTAAAGGATTCAAATTTGTGACCAACTATGGTTTAGATATAGCTCAGATTTTAATTGAGTTAAAACTATACCTGAGGAAACTTAATTTTGCTCTGATATATAAGAACAATGAAACAGCAGAGGAAGGAAATGCAGTAGGCCCTTTCAGGGGTAGTATTGTAAACCCTCCCCTCCATCCTGCTCTTTTGATTTTTGAAAGACAAGTTACTGAAGAAATATATGCAGCATATAGTGGAAACAACAAAAAATATAGAGGGGAAAATAATTTGACTAGGAAAGAAAGAGTGTTACTCGACGAATTAAAAAACAACACTTCATTACGTATTATGAAACCAGATAAGGGAGGGGGTGCTATTTTTTATAGTACTGAGGAATACAATAACATCATTACAAATATTTTGATGGGCACCGATGTTTACTCCTCAGTTTCCAAAAATGAGATTCATATAGCATATGGGCGGATTGTTTCCCTGCTTGAAGAATACATGCTTGAAAACTGGATTAGTGGGAAGACCTATTATTTTTTGAAACAGCAAAATCCCAAAATACCTATTATTTTTGGAATTCCCAAAGTTCATAAAATATAAAAGAGCCCCCATTTAGACCCATTGTGTCAGCCAAGGGCTCTAAGACACATCCTATTGCGGTGTATAGTGATTATTGGTTGAAGGAAATAGTCACCAACACAGAGCATTTGATCAAGGATTCCTGGGAATTTCTAAGTAAACTCACCTATGAGGTATGGGAGGAAGGGCTTAGTTTTCTCACTATTGATGTCATCGATTTGTTCACCACCATACCCAGAACTGAGGGGCAAAGATATTTCAACGACAGTGTATATAAATTTTCTACTTTGTCGCATGATAATATTCCACTCCAGGTTAGCCAGAGTCCCTCATTGACTCTCTTCAAGAGGAATCCTGATGAGTGGATGGGAGATTGTAGGTTTACCCTGGGTATCACTTCTATGTCATTGTTAGCAAGAGGCACAGAATACTAACCATGAAAAATGTAATGGCAAACTCCACTTACAATGTGTGTTGAAAGCCAAACACACTCTGGCTAGGATTATAAATGCCCTAGGGCAGATAGCCTAGTATGAACCTATGAACAGAATCAGACACACCAAGTAGTACAACTGTGGTCACTGTGGAGTAATGTTTGCCAATGTCCACCCAAGTTGGTGAATACACAGCAATGTTGGACAAGCCTGGTTTAAGTACGCCATAGCTGAACAAAATGCAACATGCTCATAGTTGCCCAACTGGCCCTTAACTAGTCTGGTCTGTTAGTATGAGCATTTACCCCAGTGATGGGACTCAAACCCATGATACTGTGCACCATAATGAAAGTACTGAACCACTACACCATGACAGTATTGCAGTGTTCAGCCAGTATGAGAGAATGTTGCCAAGTCTTTGCAAACTATCCCATGGAAACCCTGCAAGCACAGCATAATCCCTGTTGAGTTATGACACAAAGGAGTCTGGCAGTAAGAACACAACATGACTTCCAACACACACAGTATTAATGTCAATATTGGTCATGTTCACACACAACCACAAATGTAGTGGACTTCAGATCACAACATATGGAAAGGTCACACTGGGCATGCTCACACACTTGGATAAATTAGACACATGTCAGGCAACAAACCATGAAAAGCCTGAACTGGGCATGCTCACACACTTAGGCCATGTCTGAGTATAGCAGTCAGTCACACATATCTGGCAGTTGTATGTGCTAAGCCAGGAACCTCCCACAATCCAGCAATCCACCCTGTGCACACAGTTAAATGACAACAGACACATATATTAATATACCGGAACTCTGTCATGATCAAACATGTTACCACACGTTGTTCACAGAGACTGTGAAAGCTATGGCAATAAAGACCTGCAAACAAAAGTAGCAACAAATATTGTGCATCCCAAACATAAACATAGGTGCAGAGAGCAATACTAGGCTGTCTGCCCTAGGGAATTCATAAGTCTAGGCAGAGTGTATTTGGCGTCCACCTCCCCAGTAGAGTAGCCTACTGTGCCTCTGTAAAGTAGGTCACAGAAGGCACCCTTTAAGGCTACTTTGCTGTGCCTCTGTCAAGCAGGGACACAGTGGAGATCCCAGGGGTGAATATGCAATTTCCCATCCATGCGGCTGTATTTTGCTGGAAGATGGTTGGTGAGGGGCTATGTCTAACTTTAATTGGGATTCAATTCCAGAGTGAGGGGAGCCTGTGAGTAATGAATCTGTCCCTGCAGCATGTCCTATTTATGTTTGTGCTGAGATTTACGTCCCTGGAGTGTGTAGCTGTAAGGGTTTTGGATGTTATGAGGTGGAGCATGTCTATTACTTCTGGGTTTGAAATGGCTGTGTATGTCAGGCATAGATTACCTCTGAGTAGGCGTTAAGCAACTGAGTAGAGCTGAAGATCCTTTAGCTGAGCCGCATAGGACATCTGTGTGTAGCCCATGATTCTCTTCAGGAGGTACTGTTGTGTTCACTGTAGTTGCCACAGGTGTTGGGTAAGGTACACCCCAAAAGGGGCATTGTAGTCAAACATGGTCATGATGAGTGAGTAGTAGAGGCCACAATGACCTCACATGATCTACATGCAAACACCCATGTGAGAAGGAGGGCTATAAAAAGTTCTTAGCAATGACTCTCTGTCAACGTGATTAGCAAAGGAGAGGTTATGATCTATCTGGGTCTGTGGGATATTGTTCTGTTATGTAGTAGCTTCCTCCTTCTGTTGTACAGTTTATATATGGCTGGGGTCAACCAGACAGGTCTCCTGTTTTGGAGGAGTCATGGTTTTATGTGGGATAGCATGATCAATGCATACCTGTAGCTGCTCATACAATGCATTTGTAAAGAATTCTGCAGATTGGTCTGTATTAACCTCCAGCATGAGGCCTCTGAAGTATTCCACCCCACTCTTCGCAAGTGCAAATTCTGCTTTCGAGAAATTCTTTACAGTGATTTCCTTGGCTGGCTGTGGGGACGGGATATGGATGTCCAGGGAAAGTTGAACATGGTCTGATCTTAACAATGACAGTTCTACCTCTGGTGTGGAACATAGAGTCCCCATGTTGGTGATGATCAGGTCCAATATGTATTCCCCCTAGCGGGTGTGGTGACTGTGCCATAGCACATGGATTCACAAATTGTAGTGGCTGTTGGGTGATGTTGTTGAGGGCTTGAGTAGTATCTCCAGTCAATATTTGTGTACCTGAAGTCAACCACTTTAATGGTGTGTGTGAAGACCTTCATATCTGACACTGTTCCCAGGAAAGCCAAGTGTGGTTATTGGGTATGGGTGGGTGGTCTGAACTACACACCAAACCAAAAGGCAGTTTTGCACAATGGTAGGTGTTTATGTATGGCCTGTCATGGTTAGTGCAGTGGGACCAACCCAGAGGTGTGTGTATCTGTGATGTATATTGATACACCCCCTACTTGTTTTCTGTGTCACAAGTCCTGTGGTCATGAAGCATGGTATAGAACATAACCTGGCAGTGCCAGTGTGCATATGTGACCCTGAACTAGGTTTCTGTGGATGCACAGATATTGTTATCCCCCATACTGAGGGATAGTTAAAGATGTACATTCTTCTTTGGAAAGACTGATGATGTCAGCACCCTATAAATACAGCAGGAGAAGGGAAATCATCCAGTAATGCTAATGCGTCTGTCTCAAGTATCATAACATAGTTAGGTAGGGGTTTGAATCCTGCAAATGCTGTGTGTGTGCGTGTGTGTGTGTGTGTGTGTGTGGGGGGTGTATGTCTGCAACTCTTTGTGAAAGGAATGGCCTTTTTGAAGACTGGGATAGCACACTAAAAGATGTACATGCTTCTTTGGAAACACTGATGATGTCAGCACCCTATATATACAGCAGGAGACGGGAAATCATCCAGTAATGCGAATAACAAGCTGCGCTAATGTGTCTGTCTCAAGTATCATAACATAGTTTGGTAGGGGTTTGAATCCTGCAAATGCTGTGTGTGGGGTGGGGTGTGTGTATGTCTGCAATTCTTTGTGAAAGGAATAGCCATTTTGAAGATGGGGATAGCACACTAAAAGATGTACATTCTTCTTTGGAAACACTGATGATGTCAGCACCCTATAAATACAGCAGGAGAAGGGAAATCATACAGTAATGTGAATAGCATGCTATGCTAATGCATCTCTCTCAAATGCCATAACCTAGTTAGGTAGGGGTTTGAATCCTACAAATGCCATGTGTGTGTTTGTCACACAGTTTGTGAATGTGTTGTGTATTTTACTTTCATTATTGTATGACATATTATTATAACAGTAATTGCCATGCACACATCAGGTATGTGTTTGCCACATACAGATATGTACCTGTGACCTATAATAGTTCCTATGTGTGAAGCCTGCCCCATATAAATACAGTTGTTACCTTTGCCGCCATGTGCCGCAGCTTATCAGACCTTAGGCTATACATGTATGTTGGTGACAATGCAGGCTACTGCAGTGTTCTGTGTCTTAGGCCAACTATGTGACACACACCCATGAAAGCTTTGATAGATTAATGTGGGTGACGGTTCATGTCTGCAGTATATGTCAGACATGTTAAAACACAGCAAAGTCTGTGAGTGATGGCCATCCAGTGTAGGTGTATGGCAACTGTTGCCAATATGCATACAGACACCTTCTTGCTTAGGTGATACACAGAGGGACTGCAGAATACCTTTGGAAATGTGAATATTACAGGATAGACAAGATAACACCTGTCCGCATGTACACACCATTACCCGTTCCACATGATGGGTGCTACCACCTACATTGTACTGTTGTAATACTATGTTAACTACATGCCAATGACAATGCCACAGTAGTGTTACAGCAATATACCATGGCTTGGACAACAGGTATTTGTCCGTATGATACCCTTGTGGTGGTTAGGTGTGTCATGTGTAGAATGCATTGTAGGCCACTGTATGTATTTGCAGTCATGGATGGACATATCCATAGTGTGTTGACATGTACATGAGACTGCTATATGCCAAAGGGTATTGTTCCCAGGGATGTGTGGGGATCAGTAACAATGGCTACTGGTATAGTGTAGTACTGCAGGGATATCACTGACACCAGGTTCCTACGTCTGTGTATCAGTTGAGGAGACACCATGTAATGACGACTGAATGTCAGGCTATGTAAGCTGTGTATACTACCAGAATGCAGACCATTGACATGTGGAAACCGTATCATCCACAGCATACTGTCAAACCATGTCATGTTCCATGCTGACCATGTTCACAAATGTACACCTGCAAATCGGTGATGCAAACATCACACATGTACTGTCCACACCCCAACACATGCAGGCACAGGTACACACAACAGCCATGTGGCACATGAGCAGACAGTACACTTTGGGAATTAACACTGGTGTATACAAAACTGCAATGACAAACATAGTTAATGCATCATGCATGCTCGAATCTACCCACAACAATATCATTATACTGTACTGTTAACAACATGATAATAATACTACAGTGCTATGTAGTCACCCTGTGCATCAGTACCATGCTATTCTGTTCCAGCATCAATGTTACAGATGGCAGGAGGTGGCACAGTTTCATCATATGCACAGGGTGTGTACTTGGTTTGCCAGAGTCTGCCATTGACATATCCAATCGACATGTATGTGTGTGTGTGTTATTGAGGGACAACAGTACAAGATGGGGCAATGTTGCTGCGATGTGTGTGTGTATGTGTTAGCCCTAGGTGTTAGCATTATGTGTGTGTATGCATGCACACAGTTCCACCATGTGGCTGCCATATACAGGTGTTTGTGGACAGCCACAAACTGTACCTGCCAGGTCATACAAGTCACTGACTCTGACCACGGGCAAAGTACCTGTGCCTGGCAGGAGTGCTACGCACAGTATCAGGTACTAAGCCAGACTGGGTACTGTTATCAGAAGCAGTGTGTTGTTGACTGGACTCATGTCCTTGCTGGGACTGTCCAGAGCCATGTGCATGTGGTCTTCTAGGACGGCCTAATGACAGCACAGACCCAGCATTGCTGGGGCTGGTACTGGCACTATGGGAGCGTCTGCAGGTTTATTGTCATCTGCAATGACTTGCAGCTCATAATGCTGCTAGCAGACGTCCACGTCGATGCCTCAACTGTCCTGCACTGTCCTGTCTCCTGGACATGTAGTTGTGGAACAGATCTAATGTGTCCCCCCAATGTCTATCAATGACCTCGCTGATGTTATGGATGGCAGATGCAACATCACGCATAGCGTCATTCATTGCTGTGCAATGTGCTCTAAGCTCCCTCAGACCCTGTCTGGTGTACCATTCCATACGTGCCTGTGCCTGCATTACAGCCAGGAACATAGCTGAGATTGATAGACCTCTGTGGGCACGTCTGACAGGGGCAGTACGACCACAGATGCTCCCACGAGAACCCATGGACATCTACCTGTGTGGTGCCATGTCAGGAATCTGGCCATGGCTGCTGTGAGGGGATGCATGTGCCAATGATACCACACTACCCTGGTCAATGCCCACTGTATGCTGTCCCTCAGCTAAGGACATAGGTGACAATGGATGTATCGGCAGGATGACTGTGCACATTGATGGGGTTGACTGCTGTGTACTGTCAATTGGATGACCAATGACAGACCCTGTCACACCTCCCTGTGCCATTACACATGTATCATCATTAGCACTATCTCCAGCAGTGGCTTCAGGTTCCCTGCTGCACTCCACCAGAGCAACATCAGAACCTGTGAGAGGAAGATAGGAAACACAGTTTACAAATGTGTACACGATATTAGCACACAGGCACACATGCACACAGGCACACATGCACACCGGAGCACATGCACACAGGCACACATGCACACAGGCGCACAGGCGCACAAGCACACATGCACACAGGCACATATGCACACAGGCGCACAGGCGCACATGGACACAGGCACACATGCACACATGCACACAGGCACACATGCACACATGCACACAGGTGCACATGCACACAGGCACACATGCACACATGCACACAGGTGCACATGCACACATGCACACAGGTGCACATGCACACATGCACACAGGCACACATGCACACAGGTGCACATGCACACAGGCACACATGCACACATGCACACAGGCACACATGCACACATGCACAGAGGTGCACATGCACACATGCGAACATGCACGCATGCACACAGGTGCACAGGCACACAGGCGCACATGCACACATGCACACAGGCACACAAGCACACAGGCGCACATGCACACTCCTCAGTACAGCAGATACAAACACAGACATACCTGCAATCCAACACATGCACAATACTGTTTTGGGGTGGGTGACCATTTCACAAGGCAAAACATCACTGCACATGTGTCAGCATGCAGGTTATGTGTTGCACAGGAACATGCAGTGCAAGTGTAGACAGCCCTTGTTAATAACAGTATACGTGTACTTGATGCTTGTGTGTAGTTGTTCAGTGATTGTCTCCACCCTGGGACACAATGTGTACAAGGTCATTACAATGTTGTGCAAGTCTTACAAGCTGTGGGTGCATAGATTTGCACACACACACACACACACACACACACACACACACACACACACACACACACACACACACACACACAACACATGATGGTGCTACACAATAACAGCTATGTGTACTTTTGTAGTCAGTGGAACTGGATGTGGTGTAGTAACGTGAGCCATGATCAACATGCTTCTTGTGGTCAGTCAACAATAATAATGTGTGCCAGACAGGCAGCTATCATGCTGTACCTGAAGTGCAGTAACATGACTACATCCACAATTACACAGCCACTTGTTACATGGGTGTGTAAGGGGGCCAATAGTGAGCATTGCCTAACGTGACTGTATTATTTGGTTCAGACTGTTGCACAAAGACATGATAGGCCTCTACCCCTCAGGTGTATTATATGTGCTGCATAGATAAGTGGGATGCTGAAGGCTGGCCATACAGCAGATGTCATAATTGGACATGTGTAGCAGGCTAAGGTGTAGTGTGTATGCCAATCATGTGTATGTTGTGTACATGCGTATCTGGTGTGCCTATACAATGTCGAGTACTGTGTTGCCACACATGTGTGTCATGCTCTTTGTATTGCATGTGAGTGAGGCAGCTACTGAGAATAATAGGATATGCATAGTCTCACAGCAAACATGCACAGCATGCATTATGTGTAGGTGTGTTACATGTGCACACACTACACCTCCATATGACATGCACATGTCATTAGCAATAGTATTGTTATTACACACTCACCAGCATGGATTGGCTGCCTTGCTGTCACTCCAGAGGGACCTCCAAACATATGAGAGTGATTGTCAGTGGCCACAACTGTGCTTTGATACTGTGAGTATGATAAAGTACAGTAGTACAACAGGTGGCTTTCACAGGTGTACAGATTTTGCTCAGAATATCAATCTTGCAGAAGACTGGGCAGGTTAACAGCTACACAAACAGTACACATCTCACACAGGCATAGACTACCGGTACAGAGAACAGTCAACTACAGATATGGGATGTTACCTGCACACTCCATTTCAACATGCTGGATGGCTCCGGCCTCCATGATGACACATGTTTGTGGATATTCTTGTTGTTGGCCTGGAGCCACAACACTTAGGAGGTGCTCCTCCACACTGGTGAGGGGGGGGGGTGGATAGGTACCCCACCACCTGTGGCAAGCTGTTGTCTGTGGATATCAGACGCACGCTGCCGGACATGTCTAATTAAATCACTGCAGTGATGGCATACCTGCTCATATGTCCAGTTATGCATGCCTATGTCATTTACTCGACGGAGAAGTTCTTGCCACAGTGCAGCCCTCTCATGCTGGTTCTGGCTGGTCCTGGAAAACAGCACAGAGTAATTATGCACCAGGCTCTGGTGGATCTCCTGATCCTCTGCTGCTGTATACGGTGGGTTTCTCTGATGTACCATCACCCTGGAAGGAAGGAAAAGAAAAATATGTGAGCAAGTCATGTGGCACACTTAATATTCAAATGTACTGATATCACTTCATTGCCATATATAGCATCTGTCTGTCTGTCTATCAGGGGATACACATGTTTGATACCACATATCAGTGCTCAGCCCACAACTGTCTGACAGTGCCTGCCACATTCCATACAACAAACTAGTATACACCAGCACTCAGCACACTGTTTGGGATACAATGCACAACATCACACTGGGGTATGTATCAAGTTAATGGATGAAGAATATTGTCGTCCCATGCAATGAATGCAGTACACATGTACAGTTCCAATGGTAATCCACCCTAGTGTTTGATGCCATAGCCCTACCTGACATACGTGCACAGTTGTTACTAAAGCCAGCATACTGCTGTCACAGAGTATACATGCTGCCAGGTACACACACATACCCTGTAGCACACTTGTGATTGTGGCCATGGTAAAGGCATCATTACACACACATTACACATACATACAACACACAAATGTATGACGACACAGATGAGCATTAACTGTGTACCTTATAGTACTGTGTGCCCCTACTTATAGATACCTATGCATGAGGTATGTAATCTGTGCAGACTACAGGTAACACACCAAACAGTGTTACCACAGAATGTGAACATACACCATACTGTAGTGTTTATGCCTACAACATCAGGTAGTACAACAGTTCATATGTGAGCTGGATTCAACAGCAGTACCACTTACTAAGCATTCATGCATTGCTTCTGCCTATGATGGGACACCGCAGTCATACACAGGGAACTATGGCACAACATATGCTATGTTTGCATTCCAATAACTGACACATCTTTCTCTGGCCTCACACCAAGGACACCAACTACCATGACAGACACAAACTCACGCTAAGCTATCACACCTTTACAGACCTTGCACACAGTCAGTGTCACACTCATTCAATGTCACATAGCTGGTATTGCACTGAGTACATGTGTGTGTGCATTGTGTCATAGGTAGGTACTATGCTATTGGCCCTGGGCCTAGGGCAGCCTAGCCATATGCTACCATGTCCTTTGGTACACATGTACTGTGATTTTACTTGCTCCTGTGAAATGGTTACACACAGGTGACTCAAAGGGCATATTAACTATCTCCATGACATTCATCAGGGGTATGTATTACATCTACTAATGAGGAGCCTTGTTTGTTAATGCTGGGTGGTTTAGTCCAGGGTATGGCATATTTGTGTACAGAAACCTGTACCTCCAGCATGTGCTGTTTAGTGCAGTGACAGGGATTAGGGCCCTAGGTCATGTAGGCTGGACAGATTGTGAGGTGTTGCCATGGTGGTTGGCCAACTGGTATGGGTGTGACATAACTCTGTATGTCCAGCACTGGTAACCTCTGTGTAGGCAGTATGCAAGGCACTCTAGCTGTGGTTTTGTGAATCAGTCTGCATAGGGAATGTGTTTGTGGCCATTATCAGTCTTTGTTGGGTATGTCTGTGGCCTTTCCATTTGCTGTAGTTCTCATGGGAGGTACATACTGCATAGGACATTGTGAGGTGTACAGGGTACACTGACTTACATTTCCCCTAGCTGACACACCTTTTGTGATGACACATACCATGTACAGGGATTACAAGACTAGTGTGCCACTGTGGATATCAAAGGGGAGGCTATTGTACACCTGTGTCCCATGTTCCCTTCTGACACCTCTAGTGGTAGGCAGGCAACCACCTATGTGGTAGTTAGTGGGTAACATGTTTTGGAATGGGGTATGGTACTGCAGTATCAACACTGGTGTTTTGTCCATGCCTTGGTCACCAGGCACCTGTTGCAGTACATCTGCCCCATGTCACCCACTCTCACTCTCTCTTTATATATAAATATATATATATTATATATATATATATATATATATATATATATATATATATATATATATATATATATATATATATATATATATATATATATATATATATATATATATATATATATATATATCTATATATCTATATATAAATATATATATATATACATATATATATATATATATATATATATATATATATATATATATATATATATACATATCTATAGACATTCATATCTATCTGTATATATATATGTATCTAAATTTATATCTATATATGTATTTGTCTATTATATCTATATTTATATACATATTCTCTATCTATCCATATATCTCTATGTATCTATACAAACCTCTCTGTCTATGTACATATATATATATATATATATATATATATATGTATATGTATATATATATATATATATATATATATATATATATATATATGTATATATATATATATATATATATATATATATGTATATACACACACACACACACACACACACACACACACACACACACACAAACACACACACACACAGTTCTTAACATCCATTGCTGTACATATACATGCACATGTAGGTACATGGACTGTCCACCTTTCATGGTGGGAATATCACTTCTGCAACAGTTGTGAGACATACCATTCTGTAATGATATTGCACACTGTTGTGCATAATGCATTATGCTGTCCTCAAGCCATAGAGCTGTAGCAGGCCTCACTGGCTCAGTCCCACAGAAGTTCACCACCACATGACATATACCTGCACTGCATGCTGTTTTCAATGCCACATACTACAACCTACATTGATATGTGCACATAGCAACCTTCAATTACATATGTATGTCCAGCCTTCACTAACAGTTGCAGTTTGTCCCTTGCCCTATGCACATCTTCATATACATATAGATACAGACTGCTAACACATATGGACGGTTCACAGTATGTAGATTATTAGATTATGTAGTTTACATTACCTTTGTCTCTGACAGCTTTTTTTTGGATTGCTGGCTTGCTGGCTGGCTGGCTGCCTGGATGGCTGGCTGACTGGCTGCCTGGATGGCTGGCTGGCTGCCTGGGTGGCTGGCTGGCTGCTTGGGTGGATGGCTGGCTGGCTGCCTGGGTGGATGGCTGGCTGCCTGGGTGGATGGCTGGCTGGCTGCCTGGGTGGATGGCTGGCTGCCTGGGTGGATGGCTGGCTGGCTGCCTGGATGGCTGGCTAGCTTCCTGGATGGCTGGCTGCCTGGATGGCTGGCTGCCTGGGTGTATGGCTGGCTGGCTGGCTGCCTGGGTGGCTGGATGGCTGGATGCCTGGATGCCTGGATGGCTGGCTGGATGGCTGGCTGCCTGGGTGGCTGGATGGCTGGCTCCCTGGATGCCTGGATGGCTGCCTGGATGGCTGGCTGGCTGCCTGGGTGGATGGCTGGCTGGCTGCCTGGGTTGATGGCTGGCTGGCTGCCTGGATGGATGGCTGGCTTGTTTTTTTTTTTTTATTATTTTGGTCTATCTCTCTGTCTGTCTGTCTGTCTGTCTCTCTCTCTCTCTGTCTCTCTCCCTCCAGTTGCTGCAATTATATTATTGCATGTGTGGACTGGCAGTACAGGCTGCTTTTGTAGGTATCTGCACATGTGCATGTGATGGCCTCTGCACCAGTTGGTGGCCAGCATTTACTAATTGCATGCAGCCTGCTGTGTGGTAATTGCAGTTCTCACTGTGATTTCAGGACACTGCTATAAAATGTTAGGTTAGGTAGGCATAGGCCTTTCAGTTTTGCAAGGTGGGGACCATGCTGGTTTGCTGTGGACACTGTTGTGTCAGTCAGAAGGTTGGTATGTCTCTCATATCTAAGGCTATGTTGTAGCCACTGAAATGCATGTTGTACTGAAACCTGACTGTTGCTTTTTCCATTTCACTCTTCTCAGTGTGTATGTTAGCTCACACCTGCTAATGCTAACACTGTTTACATGGGAGTATGTGCTTTCCTGAGGGAGTTGTGGATTAACTGATATACAACAGTAGTTCTTGCAATGTGTTGCCATAGCTTCACTATTTTCCCTTTAAATTCACTCCTTGAAGGCCTGATATTTGTCTTTACTGGAATGTGTTGCTATGGCTTTCCTATTTTCCATTTACATTCACTCCTTGTAATGCATGATATATTTCTTTCAGCAGTAAGTTCTTATATGTTTGCTGTGGCTTGGTGGCACTGCATGCAGTCTGGCGAGCCCAAGGTCTGGGGTTTGACACTTACAAGGGTATTTTATTTTGCTGCTGAGCAGTACTAGGGCCTTGTATTTTGTACTAACAATTATGAATATCAGGCACATGCAGTGCTTGTAAACTGCTATACTGTCATTACTTTGTTAGGTGGCTACATCCTTTAATATTTCTGTGTTGTACTTCTGCATGAGGGTGTGCTTGTGGGAATAATTCTACAGCTATTTGCAGAGTGTGTAACAGCAGACAGGCTGATATGCCTGTGTATTTCTGACACTTGTAGGCCTCAGATACTCTCAGGTATATATTTGACCAGCCTCAGGGAAAGGTACATATCAGTGGGATACACCCGTGATATATTTCAGATATTCTGCAGTTGTGACTGTGGGGTATTTTGAGCATATGTATTACTACACCATTTCTGACATGCAAGTAGTGTCTACTTTAACTTATTGACAGTCACCATTATGTGGGATACCCCACCTTTCTGCCTACTGTTAGTACATTTCACAGGGAGTCAGTGAGGCACAGGCAACATTGTTTTGCAAATCAGGGATATCCCTGTAAATCAGTCACAGTGGGGAAGTCTGGCCTCATACCTATTCAAATATGGTGGTGTTTATCCTGCTCTGATACTGTGTGGGGTTTGTAAGGTGCTACTGTAACATTATTACCTCCTAGCATGGCTGTTTCTCTTATCACACTAATGTAATGCAATTCCACAAGAATTGCCAGTAAGGATTCAGGGAACAAGCTTTGTGTAATGGCCTTCCTATATTCCCTTTACATTCACTCCTTGTATTTCATGATATATTTCTTTCAGCACCAAGTTCTTGTATATCTGCTGTGGCTCGGTGGTAATTCATGCAGACTAGTGTTTCCAAGGTCTGGGGTTTGAGACTGACAGGGGTATTTTATTTTGCTGATAAGCAGACTACAGGCCTTGTCATACAGAGTGACTAAGGCACTTTTAAGCAGTTGTAAGCGGGTGTGCACTGGTTTGCGCGGTGCTTACACATGCGCACACTCGCTTAGCTGAGCGCACACTCGCTTAGCTAAGCGCACACAAGCGCTCACCCACAGACTACTGCTTAAAAGTGCTTACTCCTGCTAACACCCGTGCTAATTTCTTTTAAAGAAAAGAAAATGGGGAGATAGGACAGTGGTGAAAAAGGGGGCACAAAGAGGGTAGGACAGTAGGAAAACAAGCTCAGGATGTGCAGGAAGGATGTAGGGAAGGCCCATAGCTGCCCATTTCTTTATTAGCAACAGCTGTGCATATGTGTGAAATTTGGTGTGAAATTTGAAACCTTCCACCCCTGAGAGAGGGGTGAGGACAACAAAATATGTTGTACTGCCAATTAGAATTATCAGTTTACATGTCCAGTGGACATGTGTGCGAATTGGGCAGCTTTGTATGGGGCGTAATTTTTTTGTGGGAACAGAGTGCCCTTTTTTTTATTTTTATTTTAGGTGAGAGTGGAATGTGAGGTACAGGAAGTAGATATATTTGGGGAGGTAGTTTGTGGAGGTTAACAGACAAGACAAACAAGATGCATACAGGGATGGAGTATGACACATGTGGGGGGGTAAACACAAACAATGGGGATGGATGTTTGGATATCGCAAGCCCATGATCCCACAGATGGCAACAGTGGAACTGAAATCCCCAGCCATAGGCAGTTACCCCTGCACCTTCACAGCCCAGGGCGGGGCTGTGCTGGGGGCTGGATAGGACGGGCAGGCACACCTGTGAGTTGCGCCACCCTCGCCTCAAGCTGGCGTATGGGATCAGTCACAGAACGCCTGATCTCACTATGCACCACAGACCAGACCGTATGGAGGGTGAGTGGAGGCTCTCCTCCGGCCACGCTTGCAGAGGGGGGATGAGCCCCATCCCCTGCAGCTCTTCCACCCGAAGGTGGCACAGGGCCACCGGAGGAGGAGGTCCTGGCCTGGGCACTGGTGCCAGGTGCACTCGCCAGCTGAGGTGGGAGAGGTGGGTCCACTGGAACCCGCCTTCCCTGTTGTCCTATGTTTAGCAGTATTTTATGGCATTTTGAGTTAGTAACAAACAACACCATTCAAAATTAGTTGTAACAGCATGCATCAGTATTTCCATTAACCAATCACCCATGAATTCCAAACATTGAGCAGCAAGCGTAACACATGCATATTTAGAACAACAGTGCACATTCCAACAGCATGCAGGGTTGATTGGTGGTAACAGGCCATCAGGTTTGGATATGTGAACAGGGCACATGCATCAACGTACATGCAGATATGTATAAACCAACAGGACAAATGTCCATGGGAATTAATTGTGAATACACATACCCAGTTTGGTGTGGAATGGCATAATTTGTGAAAATAGGGTAGGTTGGAGAAATATTACATTAACAACTTAAACTACCTATACATATACTGTACATTCCTAGTAGATGCAGATATATATCCCCTACATGTATTAGTACAGTTTCCTGTATGTAACCTTAGGAATGTTGGTGATGGGGATGTTACTGCTACATTAATATGCATTCCATTTTATTCATATATGTTCATATCTGGCTGTGTTCAGGTACAGCATCCTGCTACATTTGATTTATATGAGTCTAGACAACTGTGGATGTTCAGCATACAACCATACTATGTCCATAATGCAAGGGTACAGCAACATATCCAATTTGTGGGATGGACACAGTCCATTTTCTGTATTTTATTTAATACATTCCACTCTTTGGTTGTGGCTGTCTCATTCATTTCATAATGTAGTGACTGCAGTATACCTTTATTCCAGACTTATTACAGCTTTCTTGGTGGCTTCAAACTGTCTTTCTCACACTCTCTCAATTATTTTATATTTACATTTTCAGACTGGTACTTAATTCTAGGCTTTATTAACATTTATTACTGGTTTACAACAACCCTTTCCAGCTGACTCACTTATTTCATATGGCAGAATTTACAAGGATGTATTTGACACTTGTCTATCCTTTGTTGATTGATTACCACTCATTTTCTGGCTGCAGCAGTTATCCGATATTAAAATGAAGGTGGACACTTCTATTTGAGACTTGTTTAATCTTTATTACTGGATTGCAAGACACTATTTTCCAGGCTGCATCACTTATCTAATCTTACAATACTAACATAATCTTTCTTCTAGGCTTATTTGACCTTTATTAGTGGGTTACAACACTGAACTCTTTTACAATCTATCTCACTTATATTCTATGACAATACCAGCTAAATAATTATTAACCTGCCAGGTGGCACAACCTCAGCAGCCTATCAGCATAGGTTTTCTGATTCATGGAACGAACACCTGCAGCTGTAATATAAAGAAAGTAATATTGGAACATATGTCTCCATACTATAGGCCAGGATAGCATTTCTTACATACTTAATTACATGGATACTTACTCAGTAGGGGGTGTTGGGCATTTCGCTGGCCTACTGGATCCAATGGTTCAGTTGGTCCTCCTTCCATCGCTTCAGGTCCGCATGGTGGTGACTGACCTGTTCACCAGTCCTTGGAATGCCTGTGGCATTGGTGAGATCATGTGCCAACCGGTTCCATGCCTCTGCCTTGTACGCACCCCAGTGAACCTGGCCCTGCATGAGTTGTGCTTCATGGTCATGGACTAGGAGCCAAACCATATATTTTGACTCCTCAACACCCCACCTTTGTGATCTAAAGTGACTTCCCTCTCCTGCACCTGCCATCCTGACTGCAAATGGGTACCGCAATCAGTTATGCTGTGAATTCCCGCCTATGGGGCTCATATATGCCATTTTTCTCGCACTTATCTGTGATTGGCCATTTTGGATATTTATCAGCTTGAAAAAACCTGCTTTGTCATGCTTCTATTTCCATTCATTCCTATATATATGCTAATACTGCATTTCTCAGTACAACTTTCATGGCTTAATGGTAAAGTACTTTGACTATGGTGCACAGCATCCCAGGTTCGACCCTGGGCATTGCTTTTTTTTATTTTACTACTGTCTAGACAGGCTAGGAGGTGTGTCTGTGTAAAGGCAGCTTTGATACAGCTTGCCCAATGTTGCCCGACGGTAAGCTGGTTGGCGCACTGCGCAGCTTCGCGCAAACGGCTTATGCTGGATAATGCGTTATTTAGCTATGAGCACTCATATTACGCTGGGTGCAGCGCTGCTGAACTACAGGTACTCATTTTAAGTGTGGTAAAATGCTGTTCAACTCCGGGCACTCATATTATACCTGTTAAAGCACTGCTCACCTGCGTGCACTCATATTACGCTTGTTAAAGCGCTGCTCACCTATGGGCACCCATATTCAGCTTGCTAAAGCCTTGCTAAGCTATGGGCAATTCTGATCCTTTTTTTATATTTTATTATGTCGGATTTCTTCAAAAATACATGGCCCATTTCATACATTTTACTTAAATTATAGTTATATATATATATATATATATATATATATATATATATATATATATATATATATATATATATATGTGTGTGTGTGTGTGTGTGTGTGTGTGTGTGTGTGTCAGGGGATTGTTTCATGCTTATTTAAATAAAAATGGAAAATTATGTTGTGGAGGCTCGAACTGTGACTACCTCCTCTTGGGCCAACGTCTCTACCGCTACGCTATTGCTACTTGGCGTAATTTGCATATTTAGATCTTATATGCTTTTCAATGTCTGCTAACTGTGGCTGAGCAGAAGGCATAACCGCACAAATGAGCGCAACTACAGGCAAACATTTTGGAAATTATATAAAAAAAAATAAACTAATATTTTTACGTTTTACATTACAGTTGGGTTTATAGTCTGTGAGGGCATGTGGTGTTGTGTTCCTTGACATTTCCGCGGACTCGCTCGTGGGTGTTTACTTTCAGGACTCTGACTCTTCTGGGGGTGTGTCCCTTTGCAGAACTCAGCATTCGGACATGCCCCCTACTTTCCTACACGGACCGTGTTAGCCTAGGGTATGATTCAGCATGCCCTCATGAATATGCATGGCATGCTGACATCATACCGTTAGACTGCAGCCTCCGTGTAAGACATATTAACTCTTACACGGAGGTTTCATGAATCCGGCCCAATATCTAATATGGTTCTAATCATTGTGACAGTGTATTTGTCATATTTTAGGGAGTTGTGGGGGGTGTTTTGGTATGGGATTACAGTAAAGTTGAGTTATTGAACTGGCAAAATGTTACAGATGTGGGGCATGGGTTAGGGTAAATATCACCACTGAAAATAAGTTTAGATACAATGTCTAATATTGTTCTAATCATTGTGACTGTGTATTTGTCATATTTAAGGAGCTGTGGGAGGTGTTGTGGTTTGGGATTATAGTAAAGTTGAGTTGTTGATATTGCAAAATGTTACAGATGTGGGGTGATATAATAATTATTTTATACCAAACATTGTGGGGGGTAGTCATATGAAGTCAGATGGGAGTGGTCTGAATTATTCAGAAGGGTTTGGTAGGAAGTTAAATGTGTGTTTAGTGACAAGTACAGTAAGGCAAGGTTATATCATACTATCATTTTAAGGTAGTGATTTGAGGGTGGCCGTGGTTGTGCAGCAGTTAGCATTACCGCCTCCCATCAAGAGGCTCTCCAGTTTGATCCTCGGCTGGGGTGCCTTCTGTGCAGAGTCTGCATGTCCTCCCTGTGGTTGGCTGGGTTTCCTCTGGGTGCTCAGCTTCCTCCCACATCCCAAAGACGTGCTGTAGGTGGATTGGACACTCTAAATTGGCCCTAGGCATGAGTGCATGCATGTGCGTGTGCCTTCTGTGGAAGGTTGGGTGCTGGGCTGGCATCTCGACACTGTTAAACTCCACTGCCAATCTTGAGCGGGCAGGTGATCTGCTGTGATGACCCCTAACTGGGAAAAGCTGAAAGAAGAAGAAGATTTTGATGTAGTGATTCATTAGTAGAATAGCTTGGCAAAGCAGGTAAAATTGATATTAAAGTTATAAGCTACCGTTAGACTATTGAATTAGAACTTGAATATAATTGATTTGATAACCTACTTTATCATAGGAGCGGTATGCTAAGCAAAATGAGTAGCATAGTTATTTTGTTGTGTAGAATTTGTTTAATTGGATAATGCTAGTTTGTGGGTGTGGTTAGTTTCATATTAATGTAGGCATAGTGGGGGTGGGTGGGAATGGGGATAATGGGGAGCTGAGTGAGCCTGAGTGTAGTGAGGGCAAATGGAGTGGGAAGATCCTTGATGTAGTATGGGAATATTTCAAAAAACAATCAGCAACTTTAGTAAAGGTATGTTTGTTTTTCAAAGTTCTAAGTCTGTGATGGTTTTTTATACAGCACTATAGACTGATTGCGTTTAAGCCTAGATGCAAGTTAAGCAAAATAAATCAGAGCTCCTAATTATTTTTTTTTTGCTGTGAAGTAGCCCTTTTTGAAGTAGAGGAACAAAATTTTACCCTGGATATACTGAGTTAAGGTTTAGATACCCAAACTATTTAGTGTATTTTTAAAGTCTTTTCCCCTTTTAGAACAGAGAGGAAGGAGATGGGGAGGAGGCTAGCAGCTGTTGACCCTTGTAATATGCACCCTTACAATTGTATAGAGGAGCAGTTTTCAATTAGGCGGCACAGTGGTGCAGTGGTTAACGTTGTCGCCTCACAGCAAGAGGTTCTCCGTTTCGATTCTCGGCTGGGGTGCCTTCTGTGTGGAGTTTGCATGTTCTCCCTGTGTTCACGTGGGTTTCCTCCGGGTACTCCAGTTTCCTCCCACATTCCAAAGACATGCATCTGGAGCATTTCTCCCCAGGCCTCCGCTGAAAACAGGCTCTGTGGAACCTAGTCGGACTTTCCTGGTTAACAAATGATAAATAATTAAATTAGAGCACCTATATTAGTTTTAAAAAAACTTTTCATTGATTTTCTCTTCTTGTGCATCCTTGTTTTGGTATGATTTATTGTTAGAAGGGATAGTGTCTGCCCTCAGAGTGGTGGTGGTGGTGGTTGGGGGGGCAGTAAGACCAGATATTCGGATTCTGCAAAATTAGTTTTAAGCAAAACTTTTCCTTGATTTTCTCTGGATGTGCATCCTTGTTTCAGGTATGATTTATTCTTAGAAGGGATAGTGTCTGCCCTCACAGAGGTGGGAGGGGCACAGTAAGACCAGATATTCTGCAAACTGTACAGGAACATACTCCAAGAAGACAAACAGCTGCAGTTTCCCTGGGATTCCTTAACAGTCGTGAAGGCTTCACATAAATCCTACATGATTTAAGCAAGTTAGCATGATGAGCAACAGTGCTCATTGAATATCCATGATGCTGATCCCACGTACATGTTTACAACAACCTTTTCATGGCCAGAAGCAGTGCTGGTGGCCATAAAAAGGTGTAGGAAATCACGGTAAGCAAAACAGCTCACCTATGAGCAAACCTATTATATCAGCATGTGCTGACAGGTTATATGAAGTAAGGACAACTTGATTACAGGAATTAATATGTAGAGGATGTTAAATGGGGAGAATGTGCACATAATAAAATAATATTCGTGCAGACATAAGTAAGAAGGGAGGGTAAATGGATAAAATGCACTCAGTTAATGCAGTCAAATGTGATTATGTCACAAAAAATGTAAACAAATACTTTCATAATGATTTAATAATAATTATTCCTGTTCACAATTCTTGACTCATGCACATAACTAAAAATGACCTTCCCAACAAAGGATGTGAGAAGGACACAATGCAACATTGTAACTAAGGGGAATAAATGTGATATTAATGATAAAATGCCAAGTTAAAAATCATTTAGCAAGGAGTGTGGATGCATTAAATGCTGTTCGCATAGACTGCAGTTATTGGATACAATACATATATTCAAGAAATGCATGTGTGATAACTGACAGTACTCCTGTATTCTCCACTCAGTCATGTATAAACAAGAAGAACTAAGCCCTGCAGCTCTTGTCTTATGCACATCAGAAAGGGACATGTTTTGCTTTTTGCTGTTACTTGGCAACCATAAATGGGGGTATATTACCTTGAAACATGTATTAGACAACCATGTGTTGTATATTCATGTACATTATAAACAGTAATATAATAACACTCAAAAACCACAAGTGACAAATAACCACATACATCTGATGACATTTCAGTAGTTCAAGGTCTCCATTTGTAAATGGAGTGCATCTATTATAAGATTATACTGGGCATGCTTACAAGAAATTACAGCAAACACTGCCATAACAGCATGTAAACAACACAAACACATAAGAAAGTGTCCTGATAAGGGCCCAATCACACTTTGTGATTATCTTACATTATGCCATAAAGTAAGAAATGTTATGTAAATAGTCATGTCCTATAAAGTTCTACAGTGTGAAGAAAGCAATCACAGTAATACATAAATATTTGGATGTAGGTATGCAATGGACAGCATTATTATTTGAATAATAAATTATGCCTGTGAACAATCAATGACATATTCAACATCTGCATCTTACCAGATTCAAGCACATACTAGGACAGATATTAGAAAGCTGCATATCAACCTCTGATGTCACAGAAATAGGCATACTCTGTGTCACAATGAACCCACTTAAAAGGTTTACAACACTTTCCCATTGTAATGTGTATGAATCCTCTACATTGGAAGATGATGCCTAACAACTGACACTCTGACAGAAGATGTTGTCAGATTCAAACCCCTGCCTGTCATAATAGGGTCTACTTCATAAAACTGAAAACGCAAACTCTCGAGAGAGCTCTCATGAGTGAATAATCAAAAACTCGAAAATGATATTTTGGGATCGCAATACAGTGAAGATCGGAATATTTGCCCTTTCCTCACTGTAGTGCGATCTCGGAGTAGGAATATATATTTATCAGGGGTTTGTGTGTGTGGGGGGTGCAGCCCCCCACAATACCAATTTTGAGTTTTTCATTATTCGCTCATGTGAGCATTCGAGAGTTTGCGTTTTCTGTTTTATGACATAGACCCTTATAATACATACTCTACAGAGCTGTGTATTGAGCACATCTGCTTCAAGATATAATAATAGAGCCTGTCACGAATGATGACAAAGGTAATTATGTTAATGTTCACACATCTGTGAGCAGTGCATTATCAGTTTCATGACCAAGTAAGCTGTTTTTGTTGTGTTTTTTTAAACAGTGTCCCAGAATTGTACTACACTATATCTGTTTACATATGCTACACAAGTCATTAATGAATGCATGTGCACCAGGGGCACTCACACCACAACATTCACAGAACAACTGTTTCATTTTCAAAAAAATACCAAATGAGTTTATATATTTTTTTTCTCCAAAGTGAAATGTGTGAATAATAACTTCATGCAGTGTTATTTGTACACTCATATGATTTTGCCCTTGGCTGGAATTGAACATCAAGCTAGGTAAGTTCACCAACTAATATGTGTATCAATCACATGCACCATAGTGGAAGTCTGAGCACAGCTCTGAGTCTCCACCTGTGTGAAGACATTACTTCATATGATTATGTTGCAAAGAATTTCTGTAAGATAAAAGGGATGGAAGAGGCATCTCCCACTATAATTGTACATGTTACAACAGTTGTGGATGTCATTCATGCATACAGTATGAGGACACGTGATGCTTATAGGCACTCGATGTGGGTTTTGAATACCTGCCTATGTGACGACACAAGCTACATGATGTGAAGAACGAACCTGCTATGGTGCAAGTATGGCTAGAATTGTGAGATATTTGGGTATTGGAAGCTGAGACATCATATTATTCTTGCAAGGGATATGTGCGCCTGTAACCTCTTTAAAAGACTGTTGCTATACCTCTATTTCTCAAACAACATTGCCTGTTGCTATGTATACTCAAACACACATGATGTGTAATGTAGTTATCACTGTGACAGGAGAATGGTAATCATGTACAGAGTGTGGATAATCACAAATTTATACACATGCCTTGCTAAGGCAACATCATACAGAACAATGTCTCATTTCCTCACAACCATAGGAAAAGCCTTAGTAGTTCTCTTAGGACAGTCACACTTCATACAATGGCATCATCATCAGTCAATAAAGCATTTCTATGTGCGAAATGAGTAGAGATTCTTGTAATAGGAATCCCCATCTATACATGTACATAGTAGATAGCTGGATGACAACATTGCTACTTACATGCACATTCACAGTAATATGGACACAACTGAACTTATGGAGTAATGGCTAGATTTGAAAAAAACTACCAAAGATCGTGAGGCACAGAACACTGCCTAAATCACATGCTCCACGAGGCATTGGTTTACAGTTGTGACAGTGCATATTTGAATGGATGACATCACCATTGTCTAATTCAGTGCTTTTCTTCTAAAAAAGAAAGCAGGTGGCTGAAGAGCACAATAAAAATAATCAGCTGCACATCCTATATGCATTAAAAGTCTTCTGTACACATCATAACAGACAAACACACATTTATAGTAATTAATCATTGCAGGATTCAAACCACCTACATATTTAGTTATGCAGTCTAGAGAGAACAGTATTAGCAGTCAGTGCCACAGGACAAGTTGTACTACAACAGTGATGTCCTTCATTTTTGAAAGCTTCATATAATCATTGCGTTTCCAAAACTGGGTATTTCCTGGGTGTAATAGAAATGTATATGGTAGTTAATGGACAGTGAAAGTACATCTTCAAAGTGGAACTTTAATAAGGGGTGTTGTCACAGAGCCAGTTGTACATGACAGTACACACTGTCACACTAGTTAACCAATGGAGGATTTGAAACCCATACCTAACATTTCAAAATATAGAGAACATAGTATTAGCCACAAGCACAGCAGGAGAAGTCTGACTTTTATAGTGACATACTGCACTTGTGCAAGAATGGCCTCAGCAGTGTGTTGCAGAGAACACCAAGTTTCTGATGACTGCAAGTTAGCTGCTGTCACTGACTCCCCAAATGATGTTAACATACTACAAGAGGGTCTCACAGGAACTAATGACTGGTGCCAAAATCATGGTCTCAAGCTAAATGCAAAAAAATGTATCATCATACTATTCAGCAAAAACACAACCCCTACTGATTACCACATCAACGGCAACCCCCTAAGCACACAACCTGTGGTGAAAGA
>NC_056735.1:1336576813-1336584313 GCF_019279795.1 Protopterus annectens
TGCCTGGACTCTGCATAAGTGTGGCCCATGGGTTAGGGTAATCAGATGGGACAGTTGTACCACAGGAAACATCAGCCAGGCCTCTCTACAGGTAGTGTATGCATAACAGCAAAAGTCCCCCAAAGGCATGTGTTGCAATGTGTACTGGTGTACCAAGACCACTGTGAAAACCTACAGACAGTATCAATTAAGATATGTGTACTGCACAGCCAACATCTCACCCCACCTCAGGCCCACCATCCACATCTGTACCTTGCTGGTGCAAGGGTGCATCTGTATGTTTGCCATTCATTATCAGGGACTTTGCCGGTACATATGGTGTTCAGAGTTTGGGACACTGAAAAATTACACGTGTAGGCCATAGTTGTCAAGCATCTGCAAAAAGGCTGAGTGGGGGGGTGTCATCTTGAAACACAACAGTGCACTGAAGCAGAGATCCAAAGCTCGCTAAGAATGGCTGTATCTACACACAGTCAAGGTCATGAATTGTGGCAGACATAACCCTGACTCCACAGCAATAGTGGAAGCACTGTGTGACCTCCAAGGGTTGTGCACATGAGCTGACCTTGCAATCATGCAGAGTTGGGGAACATTTGTAGGGCAGAGTGACCAAATCCTGGCAAATGCAGATGGCCCATGCTAGTATACCCCTTCCAGGAATAGTGACTGCTGTAGTACACATAACAGTAGGTGCAACAAACCATCATGATAAGGGTGTGCACACATATGCACCCACAAATTGTATGCATCTCAATCAGTATCTGCATAACTAACACATTTGTTCGATACTGCATTTGATTACACAGTTCATATGACACATATCATATTCTTGTAATGTTAACATATGCAGTAATGTGGCCCCATGGCATATCAGGGAAGAGGGTGCCATATCAATTAGGGTGTGTACACTCCCCATAGCCATGGTAAGGTTTGAAGGTTGTCAGTGTAATTGTATTTTATTGGCCATACATGCACTGCTGATGATGAAATCTGTAAATTGGACATCAGGCATTCACAAATGACATCTGTCCACATATCATCCCAGGTATGTGTCGGACAAACACATAGGGGCTGTGAGCAGCAGAGCAAACATAACTGACACACATATACATATTCAGCAATGGTGTGTACACCTGTGAGGTATGGTGCACAGTACATGCCAGGGTGCTGAACAGGTGCACAGCAATACTGTTTACATGGATGCAGTGTGTTCCAGGGGAAGAGGCATCACCTGCTAACATGCATCAGAGAGATGTATAATGTTGCTAGCAGGGATTCACTATAGCTGCATTGCATGCTATTGACTGCCATATGTCATGCATGTTGACAGATGGGTAATGAGAGGTCTGTGTATAATATTTTTGTGCAACCTCACCTGTAAGAGTGTGTGTGTGTGTGTGTGTGTGTGTGTGTGTGTGTGTGTGTGTGTGTGTGTGTGTGTGTGGGGGTTAATTTGTCTGCTGTAAGTGCTATCTGGTGGAGTGGAGGGGGGGGTTGCTGTATGTAGAATGCGTGTGTGTATGTGTCCATGTATGCACATGTGTGAGTGTGGGGTTGTCCATACCTCTCAACTTCCCTTAAAAATCGTGAAAGTACATGGACATGGACAGACACATTAGACACCAGGAATACTTTTCTGACATGTAATCTCAGGACAGCTGATAGTGTAATAAAGTCTGTAGCATGAAAGATGCATGGGGAGGCAAAACTAGACACCAGGGATACTGTTTTAATTGCAATCAGCAGAAAGGTGAAAGAATACCCACTTTTGCAGCATTAAAGATGCACTGGGGAATTACTAGACAATACCAGAGAGTGTTTCCAAATATTACTGTAGTCCACATAAAAAGTTAATAGAGCAACAGATCTTGCATCTACTGAACAATAGTTAAGTATGACACTCCTGTGCGGGACATTATTGAGTGACTGTAGTAGCCCATAACATATGGGGGCTATGCTCAAGATGTCTGGACAAAACTAGGGTGAACACTGGATGATATCAAAGACACTTTGAAAAAATGACTCCAATCAAGTTAAAGAGTTAATGGAGTAACAGGTCATGTTTTGTGATCACTTTTCTGAACAATTAGAAGAATGATATGTCAATGGTTGGTATTATTGACTGTAATTATTCAAGACTGATGCAGGATGGGGAAATTAAGAGAAAAAACTAGGGACATTCTGTAAACTCAGGGACTGGTAAGTAGTATGGTGGAATGCCAGTGTGTGTGTATGTGTGTGTGTGTGTGTGTGTGTGTGTGTGTGTGTGTGTGTGTGTGTGTGTGTGTGTGTGTGTGTGTGTGTGTGTGTGTGTGTGTGTGTGTGTGTGTGTGTGTGTGTATACTGTTAAACAATGATGTACAGGTCTTAAAGTGTGTTTCTTGTTTTCCCTTCACAGGTGGCGAGGTGGGTCAGGGTCCCTTCTGCAGGCAATCTAATGTTGGTAGGTGTGTTGAGGCACAGGTATAGTTTGCCAGGGGCTGAAGCTGTGCCATTGTTTGACATCCCACTGTTATCCACCCCATCTCCGCACTCACAATGCCTATACATACCCCATCACCAGTGGCCATAGCTGAGGGACAGTTGGTGGTTGGTGGCATGGGATAGGACAGTGTGGTATCTATAGCACATGTGTCTGGACACAGCAGCCATAGCCAGAAGTCCAGCAGGGTACCACATAGGCAGATGTACAGGGGTGCTCATTGGAGGGCTGCTGGTCATCGTGCCCCTGGCAGAAATGCCACATCTGGTACCACCAGATGCATGTTTCAGGCCATCATGGATGTGCAGACATGTATGGAACAGGACACCAGACAGGCTCTGAGGCTGCAGAAGCTACTCATTCAGTTGTTACTGACAACATCAGTGATCTTGCAGGTGCCCTCCATTATTTTTCAGAGGTCATGGATAGACGGTTGGGTGAGATGGTGGGAATCCTTGACTGTGGAATGTCCATGCTCGAGCATATGGTGGGAGTAGTGTGATGGCCATGTGGATGTAGGCCAGCAACACCAACAGCTGGAGGTTGACGTGGACGTGCCAGAACACAGAGCCAATTCCATAGTGGCAGTACCAGCCCCAGCACTGCAGGGGGGTGCTGTCCACACCACATCACAACAAGCTAGGTGCACATGGCCCTGGCCAGTCCCAAGAGGGACCCGGATCCAGCAAACATATGTCATTATCAGGAGACAGTACCATATCATGGCTTGTACCTGGTGGTGCCCGTGGAACCCCTGGCAGGTACAGTTCTCATGTCCATGGCCAGAGACAGTGAACTTCACACCCTGCCAGGTATGGTCTGCAGCTGTCCAACAAACCCCTGTATAGGGCAGCTACATGGCAGAACTGTGTGCATGCATACACACACACACACACACACACACACACACAATACCAACACAGCTGGAGCAACCCCATACCTACACACACTATATCACCACAGCCAAATTAATAATTAAACCCCCTCACTCACACACATGGTGTCAAATGTATGGCTCAGCCTAGGTCTCTGGCAAACCAACAACACACCCTGTGCATATGATGATACCTGTGCCACATCCCTGTCATCCATAACATCATTGCAGGGACAGGTTAATATGGTTCTGATGCACAGGGTGACTGTACTATGGTGAACCAATGTAATGCTGTGTAACATGTTGTCAGCAGTAAAGTTTAATGCTTACATGTCAGGAAGTGTAGCTGTCCAGCCATGATGCGTTATAGCTGTTATTAACACTGAGTGATTGTGGTCTTCATAATGTATTCTATTTGTGTTGTAGGTGTCCATGTGTCTGCAGGATGATGGTCTGCTGTTGTATCCTACAAGGAGTATGGCACTGTGGTGGCACCTTGGCTGTGCCATATCCTGGGTACAGGTGAACACATGTCACAGATCTGTATAACAGTTACTGCCTGTGCCACATGGCCAATAGTTCCGGGAGTGGTGTATACAGGTGAGTGCATGGTGGCTGATATCAGCAGCCCTTCTACAGTGGACAATGGAAAGTGTACTGGGTGGTACACACCACATGTTTGTGTATAACAAACACTGAGGCTTTGGTGTTGATGCAATGCACATAAAATACTGTACACATGGATGTATGTACCTGTGCAGGGAACCCATTTTAGCCTGTGTAATTCCACCAAGACAGAATAGGCACACATTGTGAAATAAGCAGTCTGCTAGGTTAATGTCATTGACAATGGTACTGGCAGGGTATATGTCCGCTTCCCCAATGTAGTGCAATACTTAACTTGGTAAACATAGGTGTACTGGTGTGGGTGGCACAGCCCTACCATTTGCAGGGTGAGAGGTGCTGTAGAATGGCAGATAGTGTGATAGACAACTACTTAACCTGTTAACTTGAACTGTACAGTAATATGGCCAGCTAATCAGGAGGATAGACTCAACAGTAACTGCAATGATGGTTGCTGTGTCCACAAGAGCCACACCCTGCTATATATACCAACCCCAGTATCGCTGTATACCTATACAGTGGGGAAGAGGGCATTTACACATCTACCATTAGTTGTGATGGAATGTATTTCCACAGGATGATACCTGTGAAATGTTAGCATATGCCAGGCAGTTTTCTGATAGATGACCCCCTGGGACATGTATATTCTGCAAACAGAAGTAGATTCCATCACATACACACATTCTCTTACTTGGTAACACTGGGACTAGAACCCCTACCTATGTATGTAGTGCTACTGATGTGTATGGCCTTAATTGCACACACCACACAGCTTTTAGGATGAGGTGTGTTCCAGGTTACATGTTACATGAAGAACATCCCCAGGCTTGTACAGTATGGTAATGGGGGATGTACTGATTGTTTATGGACAATACATAGTGTGACATACTGTCATATACACATTGACAAACACATAACAGTCATACACACATCTGAGAGACCTGGGCTTATCAGTGCTAACTACCTTGCCAGTGTGCCCATTCTGTTACAGATAAGTTGCACCCAGCACATGCATAACTGGTCTGGATAGTGTTATCAGTTACCTGTATGGTTGAGGGTGACAGTGGTCCCCATACAGTAGAACTTGGGACATATACTGGGGGTACCATGGTGTAAAGATAGAATACCCAGCACCCACACCCCACAGTGGATAATGTACACACTGAAACCCATGATAATACTCTGACATACCCACCCATCACACATTGAGCAGGACTGCAATACAACCCCTTGTCTATCCCAAGAGTGCTACTACAGGGATATGCATCTAATGCACATGCCACAGGGATAGTAGGGTGATGCATTGTCATGGCTCTCTTACGGTCAGCAACATCACTATCCCTAATACCTTGTGCCAAGGCATATTGTATTAGGAGAATGTGGCCTCAGAATGCTGTATCCTACAAATATACACACATACACACATACACACACTTGCAAGAACTCAGAGGGTATCCCATGTCTATCAACCCATTTGTACAACAGTGTTGTGCTGGTACTGCAAGCCCCAGGTAGCCCTTAGGGAGAAGAGTGTAACAAGGTACATTGTAATGTCTGGTACAGCAGCAGCCACATCTAACTATGGCAATGGGGTTGCGGTGGGTGTGAAGAGCCTCAGGGTATTCTCAACTACAGGTCTACAAACACACAGACACTGTTATTCTCAGTAATGCACATGTACACATTTGTCAGTACTGGGGTCCATCGGTGCAGGTGTTCATAAGTGTGTACCAGGCTATTGTCCATGGAGAGATGGGCAGTGTAGGGGATGTGTGTACAGTGGTATCATGCCACCTGCCATGTGCCAGCAGGCCATCTATCAACAGATACCACAGGGGTGATCCTCAGGGTGAGAGTTACATGCAACAGCCAATCATCTGGTTGCCTCTTGCAGAGGGCCAGTGAGGTGCTCCAGTTGACATGTATACAACATGTATTGCATAACATGGTCAGTGTCTGTCTTGGAGACCTGTACCCAAGCATGTTCTGTTGACTGTGGTAATGCAGTTGAGGTATCCATGGCATGTGGTGCGTACAGGGTGTGGATTCCTAGCTGTGGCAATCATAATACAGCTGGGCAGACATGTTAGTGTCAGTCAAGCATAGATTGCCTGTAAGTAGCCAAGATGGATTCCTGACATCTCCACATCTGTACAGAGGACAGACAGACATCAACTAGCCAACTAGCTATGCATTAGGATGATTGTGTTGACAGACATCTGACACTGATAGGTATGCCATTACTACATGACAGCAGCCCTCACTGACATGTGCTATACACACAGTAGTCTACAGTTAATATCCACATATCAGATCAATATCCAATAGGAGATATTTAATGAGACACAGCTCACACACCAGGAACACGATAGTGAGTACTCAGAGTCCATCTTTGCATGCAGGGGTGTTTGGTTCTAGTACTACAATTTGCAATCTACTCTTACTTGGGAAAGCACTGTCAACAGGAGTAACATAATGATACACTACATGCCAGTGTGACTGCATATAACCTGGGATATTACCCATGTATGTAACACATTCAAATGGAAAAGAGTGTTGTACAAGCCATATATACTCAGGTGTCCCAGAGAGTAGACTGTTATGTACATGGAATTAAATACACTTATTAAAGATGTCATTACCCTGCTATTTTATCATACCGGAACGTGAGCACTAATTACCAGGGGTGAGCCATGCTTAGCAGGTTTCAGCATTGCTGCAATATAAATGCTAAGCACATTTGCACACTGGTAAGCAAAGCCTACATAGTGTAAGTGCCTGTACATTTAACCCTATATTAGCAGCGCTTACTGTCATGCAAACACATGCAAACCTGCTTAAAGCTGCTCAAAACTGCCTTAACCACTTTTTATACAACAGCCCTTGTTCTGCCCAGCAACAAAATAAACAGCCCTTGCAGGCTTGAAACCAGGACCCTGTACACTATAGTAAAAAAGTTAACCACTAAGCCATCACAACTATGAAAACATTTTTTGTTTTTCCAATATATCTGTCAGTACACATACTCAATAGTATTGAACAACTGCTATGACTTCTACAATTGTGTAGTACTTGTTGTTGATATTACTGTTGAATCATATATGTTGTTGTATCTAAATATACACATATCAGATAAATACAGTGTGATACATCTGGGAAGGAATATACAACAGTCATGTTTACACATAACAATATATATATATATATATATATATATATATAATGTAGGTTTTTCCATCTGATGGGTATAGGTTGTGTAAGTTCTATGGCAGGCACCTGGATGATATCCTGATTATGTGGGGTGATAGTCAGGACCAGCTTAATTTTCTTAACACTAACACCACTTTTGTAAGGTTTACTATGGAAACCAATCTAGAGTACATTCATTACCTAGACAATCAGATTAAAAAAAACAAGATTTAAAGAAATTTACCTCCACAATATGCAGGAAACTGACATACTCAAATACTTTATTGCATTTTGAAAGCAGCCACCCCATACATCAGAAAAGATCCCTGGT
>NC_056735.1:1336586813-1336701813 GCF_019279795.1 Protopterus annectens
ATCAAAAGCAAGATACCTGATATCCTCTCAATAACATTTACTCAAGACCTATCTAATATGCACCATTCACCATTAAAAAATTGCTAATGAAAATGTTTATTATAAAAATATAAATACAAATACAACTTTCTAACCTCAAGATTTGAACATCACAAGGATGTCTATATTCAAGAACTTCACTTACCACTGGTCATTATACCCTGGTTTAAAAAGGGCACCTAAATTAATTATCCATCTATGTTCCTCATTAGACAATCCCCCGGATTTGCAAAAGCTTGCATGAAATGCAAGATTGGTGCAGGAGCCCACGCAGGCAATATGTCTGCCTTGCGATCCAGGAACAGCCAGCAGGGGTGTGCATGAGAGCTCCAGCACTAATCCTGCATGGACTAAGCCCTGGTATGCAAATCACCTCATATGCAGGAGAAATCCATGCAAATGAGGTGCATTTGCAATCCAGGAAGCTTGCAATAGTGTATGCAAGACTAGTTAAATCTGCAGAAATGTACACGTTTAGTAACCGTGTACATTTCTGCAAAATCAAAAATGGAGCTATGACATCTCCAAATGAAGGCTGCATATCACTGAGCAAGCATGCCAATGGCCACGTAGAAGGCCATTGGCATTGGAAACAATAAAAAAATGAAAAAAACAACTTATATTGTTTTTTCGCCTATCTCGGCTGTTTAAGCATAGGGCAGCGGTGCGCAAATGGGATCGGGGGGAAAATAAGAAAATAAACTTAAACTTGGTATTCTAACTAAAATCAGTATTCCGCCATGCAAGTCAATGAGAGGCAGAAGACAACCTGGCCAGTGAGTAGTGGTTGCTATGGGGAAGACTCAGTATGGGGCATGTAATCATGCATTAGCAGGCAATCCTATGCAAATAGTGAATCCCAGTTTTCCTCAGCATGTGACACAGGTCCCGTCAGTGTAAGAGTATGAATAGTTGGGTGCAAGACTAGGATATAGGTGACATCATGGGGGGGAGGTGTCAGGCATACTGTAAGCAGATTGGAGTCCAGTGGCTCTAGATTGCTCCTAGCTGAGCACAGCTAAGCTAGGGGTGTGTCTAAACCTGCTTAGTACTCTTTACAAAGTGTAAGCGGGTGTGCGTGCCACGCAATGAGTTTTACAGGAAGAAAAAAGAAGTTAAACCAGGAAATAGCAGCTCTGTGCACATTTGAGCACTCCGTTTGTGTGGTGTACCCCAGGCTTAAACAGGCAGGCAATGTGAGGGGAAAACAGCAGTAGGAAGGTAACCAAGGAGAACTAGCTTAGCTGATGGGTGAAATGTATCAGAAGCAGCCAACCACACAGGCAGCAGACCAGACCAGTCCAGCACACCACTATAAACAATGTAAACACCTTTCCTCCCTTATTATTCCCAATAACTCTGCACCACCGGTGTATACAAACGAGGAAGTTTTACAAAACAAAAGCAAGAGAAGAGAAATAATGTTAGGGGCTGCATTTGCTATCATAAACCAGCATGTGCAAGAGGCTGAGGGTGGTGAGGATGCGAATGCTGCTGAACAACCCACAGTGAGGAGACGGAGAAGAGTGTACAGACCCAGGGTAACCTACCAAGGGCTACATGAGCTGGAGAGAGTGGAGCTCTATAGGGTATACAGGGACCTCCTACAGCAGATTGTTGAGCTGTGCCTGCCACGCTTCACACACAGAAATAACAGATGCAAACCCATTCTAGTGGATACCAAGGTATTTGTAGGCCTATGAATACTAGCTACAGGTACCTTCCAAAGGCCAGCTGGGGATATGATGGGGATATCACAGACATCAGCATCCAGGGTACTCCACCAGTTCTTGGATGTCATGTCAGCACATGTCGGTGAACACGTATATTTCCCCATCACCCGTGAGGCATTGGACAGCAATATGCATCTCTTCCATCAAATAGCAGAATACCCTGAGGTAGTGGGTGCAATAGACTGCATGCACATATGCATCAAAGCACCACCTGGTGAGTGGGGTAGGGTCTACATCAACCGCAAGGGCTTCCCCTCCATCAAATTCCAGGTCATGTGCAATGGCCAGGGCATAATAATGAATGTGTGTGCTGGCTGCCCTGGAAGCTACCACAATTTCCTCATCTGGCATCTGAAGCAGCTGTACCACAGATTTGCCACTGGGGACATCACAGACGGTCACCTACTGGGGGATGCTGGATACGCACTGGAGCCATGGCTGATGACACCCATCAGAAATGCACACACACCCGAACAAGAATGCCATAATGAGGCACACACACACAAACAAGTATCATAATAGAGCGTGTGTTTGTGATGCTCAAGTCATGGTTCCATTGTCTGGACACATCTGGTGGAGCCTTGCAGTACTCACCAACTACATGTATCCAAACTGTCCTTGTATGTGCCATGCTACACAATATGATCCTGTGGAAACAGATGCAGCAGGGGCAGCATGGGGCAGGGCCACACAGCCCCCCACCAATGCCAAGGCCTGCACAGGCACAGAGTGACTCGGAGGAGGAACAACCTGAGCCTGCTCCAGTAGACAGATGGAGGTGTGCCCAATATGCCCTGGCCTTGGCAAAGAAGCAATGCATAGCACATGCACTGACACAGTAGGGTCCTAGGGAATGTCACCTCTCTCCAACTCGCACATGCAGTGAAAGGGATGCCAAACATGACACTACCTGTGCTCAAACATGTATAGTGAGTGTACTCTGTGCACCCGACATAGGCAGCCCTGCAGCACCACCCTTAATACTGGGACGTCCACAAGGTAAGTGACTCACACATGCCAGTTGGGAGAGTCACATACCCAACAACTCTTACAGCCAGAAGAATAGGAGTAGACAAACACAAACAAATGCTGTACTATGGCCTCTGAATGAGCCCTATGTGAACCCCCCCCAGGCCTATACAGACAGACTACAGCAGGCCAGGCAGTTGGATGTAAGATGTGAAGGCTAGGAAGTCGGAAACTAATATGTAGGCAGTGAAAGCTAGGATCTGTAGTAAACTGGTATGCCTCTAGCCAGCACGATAGGCAAGACTACAGACTGAAATGGAGTACCCGACATACCAGTACAGTCCTAGCAAATGTGTAAAAGTGACAGGTGTGCCCCCCATCCTACGTACACTTATAGTAACAGTCAGGTGTGCCCCCCACTCCTGTGTAGAAATGTAGAAACAGTCAGGCATCCCCCCACTATGCAGAAATGTAGCAACAGTACATGCCAAATGACCTATGGATACCCTGCAGACACATCATGCTACCTGTCGGTGTGCAACACAAAGGTCAGCACCACAGTACAAACAACCTAGACTTGATCCACACATGCAATACAGATGGCCATACTGGGCATGCTCACGCACTTCAATGTCCATCAACAACATACTGAAAGGTCATACTGGGCATGCTCACATACTTAAACACATGAAGGCCATATCTGCAAACACCAGTGGACCAGACATATCTGGCAGTCACAGTTCTTAGTGCAGACACATGTCAGTATGCACCACTCCTGCCTTGCACACACAGTGGATAGGAATACAGACATATATGTAAGAACAACACACTATAATAAGTCAAAAGTAGATGGACATAGATGTGTGGAAGAGGGTCACCGTGACAAGGACCCATCTGGGACTGTCTCACCCAGCACACAGCCAAAGGGCCACAAACACATGAGGTGCAGATCTCACTCACTGCAGATACTAGCAATCAGCATCTGTCAGCATGACAGACTATGTGGTGCTCGTGCCAGCTGTGCAACATGACTGTACAAGGAAGTAGTCATCTAGTAGCTGTATACATGTACCTGTGACATATGACCCTGTGTGTTCCTGCATGTGGCATGTCAACCCCTACATGAATGGGTTATGGCCCATGCACACACCGCCCTCCCCATAGTAGTATTATGACAAGCCTGCTGAGGTCATCCAATGTGAAATACACCTTTGTGAGAGCCAGAGCTCAGGAATCTCAATGGCGTGTCCCATAACTGCGTACTGCTGTAGTGATAAACTAGTTAGGTAGTAGTTCAAATCCAGACTTGGCAACTGTGTGAGTGTGTTTGTGTGTGTGCCTGTCCGTCTCTGACTGTGTAGAGAGCAATGCTTTTTAGGATACTCACGCTCCGTACAATTCATATGCTGAACTTTGGCAAGGCCGCTGATGTCACTTACCTAGAAATACACCTCTGGGCAAGTCACAGCCCAGTAATCTCTGTAGCGTGTCTTGTAACTGTGTAGTGTGATAAAGTAATTAAGTAGGTGTTCTAACCCCAGACCTGGTAACTGTGTGTATTTTTGTGTGAATCTGTGTGTATGTGTGTGTGTGTGTGTGTGTGTGTGTGTGTGTGTGTGTGTGTGTGTGTGTGTTTGACTGAGTAGAGAGCAATGTTTTTTTGGCTACTCACACTTCATACAATTCATATACTCAACTTTGGCAAGGCTGCTGATGTCACTCATCTAGAAATACACCTCTGGGAAAGTCATAGCCCACTAATCTCTGTCGCGTGTCCTGTAACTGCATACTGCTGTAGTGTGCTAAAGTAGTTAGGTAGGTGTTTTAACCCCAGACCTGGCAATGTGTGAATCTGTGTGTGTGTGTGTGTTTGACTGAGTAGAGAGTGATGCTTTTTAGGCTACTCACACTCTGTACAATCCATATACTCAACTTTGGCAAGGCTGCTGATGTCTCTCACCTAGAAATACACCTCTGGGAAAGTCATACCCCAATAATCTCCATAGTACATCCTGTAATTGCATACTGCTGTAGTGTGATAAAGTAGTTAGGTAGGTGTTCCAACCTGAGACCTGCCAATTGTGTGTTTGTGTGTGAATCTGCGTGTGTGTGTCTGACTGAGTAAAGAGAAATGCTTTTTAGGCTACTCACACTCCGTACAATACATATACTCAGCTATGGCAAGCCTGCTGATATCACTCACCCAGAAATACACCTCTGAGAAAGTCACAAACCAGTAATCTCTGTAGCACGTCCTGTAACTGTGCACTCTTGTAGTGTGATAAAGTAGTTAGATAAGTGTTCTAACCCAATACCTGGCAACTGTATGTGTGTTTGTGTGTGACTGACTTAGTAGAGAACAATGCTTTTTAGACTACTCACACTCCATACAATTCATATACTGAACCTTAGCAAGGCTGCTGATGTCACTCACCTAGACATACACCTCTGGGAAGAGTGTAGCCCAGTAATCTCCATAGCGCATCCTGTAACCACGTACTGCTGTAGTATGATTTAGAACTGTGGTAGGGTTCCATCTCCACCCATGGCAGTTCTGGATGTTTTGTGTGTGTTTCATTGTATGTGTATGGAGCAATACATTATAGGCTACTCATTCACAATATATTTCAAATGCCCTACTGTGGCAATCCTGCTGATGTCATTCATTGTGAAATACAACTTTGGTGAGACAGTTTTTCTGTAATCCTTGTGGTGCGACCTATAACTGCTCCATGCTGTAGTGTGATATAGGCCTTGGTCAGGGTTTGGATACCCACACATGTCAGTTATGGAAGGTTTGTGTGTGTCTCACTGTCTGTGTAGGGAGCAATGCATTTTAGGCTAGTCACTCACAGTGCAGTTGAAATGCCGTACTTTGGTAACCCTGCTGATGTCATTCATTGTGAAATACACCTTTGGGGAAGAATTACTCCAGTAATGTCCTTGGCACGTACTATAACTGTGTAGTTCTGTAGTGTAATAAACTAGTTAGGTAGGGGTTTTACTTCCAGACATGACAGGTGTGTGTGTGCAACTTGTATCCTGTGTAGAGGTGGCTGTGAGTGTGTGGCCAATGTGGAGGGGGTTTTGCTCAGTTCTTTTATGGTGGTCCTACTATATATCACCATGTCAACCATACAGGGATATCAGATGTAAATTAGTTGAGAGGCTGCTGTGCAAAGCCATACCCAGACGTGTGACATCAAGGCCAGCCAATCACAGCTAACAATCCCACTATTACCCAGAGCACACACACATGCCTAGGCAACAGCCAATATGTGGGCAGTATACTGCATATTGGCCACTGATAGTAACTCTGCAGTGATAGCAGTGGGCTACAGAGGGCATGTCACCCTTACCATCTGTCCAATATGCATGTACATGCAGACAGTGCACCTCCACCATGTTCACAAATGGACACCTGCACCACCTGTGGTGCCTTCACATGTGACTCCCAACGGACATAACATGCCTGATAACATGCCCTGTATGGACAGATGACACTGACATTAGGGAATGCCGTTAGCATGCTCTCAATGTAGGTGCAGGGTAAACCTGCTGCCCATTACCAGTTCCTGCCACAGGTGGGCAAGACTAGCACATCCAATCATAATCTGTGTTCATAACATGGGCCAGACACCCCAGGTACAGTTCCACATGTCACTGTACTTGCATGTGGGAGGTGTGCACATCCCAGACACCATCCATGTCATGGAGTAAGGAACATATACTTGGCAAGTGATGCACAGCATTGGCCACACACAATAGTCATGCAGGTGACTGGATGGAGGAAGCAATACCCACTTGTTTGGACAAATGCAGACACTACAGGCCTGAGACACAATGCAGACCATTGTCATGTGGCCTGATGCTAAGGTATACCCATCCCCTACCCTTGTACAGCCTGCTGGCACAGTTGACTGCCACACACCCGTGCAGACATGTACCCATGCATGTCAGAACTGGCACCCTGTGTATTCATGTGTGTGTGTTTTATGGTGCATCTGACCACATCTGCACTCACTACAACCCCCCAGGGCATACTGAAGCATGCTGTTTGATGTCTGACACCTCATCGTACTCTATGCCCCTATGAGCTCTGTATAACCCATGTGGTGCATGTGATACCTGCACATCAATGTGTTGTGGTAATCCCACTAGTGATGAATTGCAGTCCTTGCCCTGCCAAGTGTGTCAATGTGTGTGTGTCCCTGTGTGAGTGTGCCTGTGTTGACGCTGGCAGCTGTTCATGCAGACAGGCACATGTACGTCACCTACCATATATTTACTGTATCCTTGTTGCAGATGTCACTCTGCATCACATATATGCTCTGAGTGCTCCACAGCAGGTAACCCATGTGGTGCATCCAATAACTGCATCGAACTGTGATAACACTACATAGTTGTCGGGGGTTTGATACCCTGTGCTGGTAGATGTAACATATACATGCTTCTGTTTTACTCTACCACCTCTCCCTGACATGTATTTGCCTCTGTCTGCCTCCCCCACTCCCTCTCTGGTGGATTTGGAGACCCACACCTGCTATGCTTAGGCAGCAGCATGTGTATTTTAAGTGATGCTCATGATCAGCTGATGGCCTCTGCACGAATTGCAGCCCTCCCCTAGCTGATTGCATGTGGAACAGCTGTGGTAACAGTCTCATAGCCAATTGCATGGAAACACACTCCAATACCTAGGAACAACATGGTAGTCTTGGCCCTTTTCAGTCACTGTGAGCAGGAACTCGATCTGTTGTTTGGCAAACAGCATCACAGATGGATTGGGAATTTACCTCTAACAACATACACTGTAGAAAGAGGGCAACAAACAGGAGGGGGATTTGCCTGACCTGACTACAGACTGTAAGTGTTGCTATACTGCATGTGGAGTGATGTTGGTTTAACAGTGTATGTCTGGATATGCCTGTCGTACATGTCGCAATACCTGCCATGTCAGTTCCATGTGTTTGAGGGATCCCCATCCGCAGGGTCATCTGCAGACTGGGCAGTGTTTTGCCTTTGGTTTCATGTGTCAGCCATGGTGCAACTATCTGTGGAATTCAGAAGGTAGTGTGAGGATTGCAGTCAGTAGATGGTGACAGCCGGGAGAGTTACTCATGTCATATCTCTCATAGGACATATGGTGCAACAAACCCTGCTCTGACAGTATATGTATGAGGGTATTACAGCAACATGTCAATACTGGCCCAGTGTTTGTGCCTCCAGCCACAACTCTGTCAACCTTTTTACATATGTCATGCAGTCGGGGGTGCATATGTTCTGTACAACATAGTCATTGACAGCATATCTGATAACAAGCCAGTGAGATATCAGACAGGTACACATGTTATGTATAGTAGGGGTTATATTTGAGGACATAGCCTGGACATTCTGTGGTTGTGTGTACAGTACTGAGGTATGTGTAAGTCTGGTAATTGTTGACAGTGTGTGTGTATAGTGAATATGTACCTTGGCCTCTGTAGAGACTGTGGTAGATGTCATTGTTCCTGGTCCTGTTCTATCTGATGTTACATGCTGCTCCACTGTATGTCACCCTATCAGCTTACATGTTTGTAGGGGTGAACACACACATGTCCCATACCACAGACAAGCATTGGACCACACTGTCTAGCTGCCCATTATATGTATGGGTGTTGTGTGAATGGCTCATATGAGGATGGTGTAGGTCAGATAGTCCATATACTGTAATAGTATGCTAGCTTACCATATGTGGCTGTGTTCACATTGGTTGTGGCTATGCACTTTCACACAGGTGTCTGTTACTCTGTGATGTGACATGCCTGTTGTTACTCCGTAATGTGACATGCTTGTAGAGCCTATCTATGCAGGTACATGTGTATTCCCACATGAGAGATGTAGCCAAGTGTTGAGTCAGTCTGCCTGTAGCTTGCACTGTGCTTTGTTACATGCCTAGCAGATTATTGCACTTATCCAGTGAGATGTCATGTCCAGATACTTGCTAGATGTACTTCTGCTGGGCCAACATGACAGTCATGTATGTCAGAAAAAGCAGTGGGATGCTATTCGAATGTATGTCACTAACTAGTGGGTAGTATGTGGCCATGGCACCTCTGTAACAGCAGTTATTATGTGTCAGGACAGACAGGGGTGTATGAACGCATAACCTATGGGGGCAAATGTATACCAGTATTTACGTGTTATACCCATCTACTTAACATCCACATTGACAGGCCTGGTCCACATGTCCTGATTGAAGGGGTTCTGTGTATACCCCTGGACTGACCAGCATGTGTCAGACTGTCCACATATATTGAGCATATCGCAGCTGTAGTCCACAGGGGCGTTACTGTGCTTGCAGTGGTACTGTACTAAGATGACCTTAGGATGTCTGTCATTAGCCAATGGCGTACATGTTCACAGCAGATGTGGCCTCCCACACACGCCATGTCTGTGAAAATGATCCCTATTACAGTAGCAATAGTCTATAAATATACCTGCAATACATACATGACATCCCCTTGCACTGAGAGGTTGGGACTATTGGGACTGAGGTAGGGCTCCACTCCATGTGCAGGACATATGGCAAACATATATGTATATATCATTATACATATATCCATATAGATATGTACACATATACATATCTTGCTTACTGTATGACAACAATTTTACACATATGTGCCTGTGTTCCAGACTCTATCCTCCACCTACATACCTAGCTTTGCACATGTGACATGCTGTCAGGGTTTGTTATGTAGTGGGCTGTGTGTATGTCATGCTGTCATTCCTGCCATCCCTCCACTGCTGTTATGTCCTCCACACATACTGGGGGGTGGGGTCATATATGTGTGGGCTTCACCTACACAATACATGTGTGCCCTAATGCACTGCAGAGAGCAGTGTACGTAACTGTGGTATCTAGCCCAGTAGTAGTGAGTGTAGGAGGAGGTGCACCATGACTAACCTAGGCTGTTACAACATGTGTGGGTATCTGGGGTAAGCTGCCTTAAGGTGTCTGGATGTACATTACCATACAGTCCACCATGGGTAAATGCAGGCCTACTGCCTCCTGCCATACGGAATGCTCTGTTTGTCAGTGTGATTGTGATGGTGTCAGTTATGACTTGTCATGTAACAGATACATCCCATTATGTCAACTGGGGTCTGTACCCCCTAGGGATTGTGTACAGAGTGTAGATAGAGGCTGTTGACCTATACATCTGCATTACATACTACTGATTGTTTGGTATGCTGTGGGCCAGTCTGTCATTACTATTGTACTACTAGAAGGCCTCGGCCTGGACAGCAACATATGTCAACCTTTCCAGACTACTGTCTCAGTATAACTGTTTCACTGTTACATTACACTGTTCATATGGATGTCAGTGTCTAAACAACTATATGACATGGCATATACAACTGTCATAGTACACAAATATAGCTTTCACATTCATTTATGGGCACCTGTGTGTGGTGTTATACCCTTTGATATCTCTATGGGTATGTGTTGCAGGCTATGAATGTCATTCGTATGGGTGGCTCATACAGTCTCCAGTTGGTAAGGTGGTGACTGTAGGAATACTGGCTACTGAATATTGTGTGCACATACTACATATGTATCTTACTGTACATATGTTTGTGTGTGTGTGTGTATATATATATATATATATATATATATATATATATATATATATATATATATATATATATATATATATATATATATATATATATATATATATATATATATATATATATATATATATATATATATATATATATATATATATATATATATATCTGTATCTGCATATATCTGTCTGTGTATATGTATCCTAGGGATGGCCATGTCATGTGTGGTCCTGGTTATGGGATCTGCAACACTTGTTACTGTATTACAGGGGTGATGTACTTGGCTAGGGGGGAGTATATCTATTCATACCATATATATATGTTTTTGTTATATCCCCATTGTTATCACCAGATGTCTGTCCATATACACCTATATATGTAAATTTATATATCTGCTGACATATAAATGACCTGCTGTATATATTTACACATGTAGATGTAGACATATATATCCATAGATGTAGGTATTTGCATATATATGTGTTCATATATATTTATATATGTATATATTCATATATATATATATATATATATATATATATATATATATATATATATATATATGTATATACATACCTACATATATCAATATGTTGTACCTGTTTAGACATTAATATATTACCTCACACAAATACATCTATATGTTGCAATACATTCTCTGTACTGTTTAATGACTGGGCTGGATGATATGTTTGTGAAAACATCAGGGTTATGTATATCTGCCATTGTTTAGTGGTAAGTCACTTTGTGTATGTTGTGCAGGGTCCTGGGTACAAGGCTTGCACAGGCAGTTTATTTTGTTGCTGGCCAGAACATTCCCGCTTACCCCCACGCTAACCTCTTCAATAGGAAAGAAAAAAGGGTTGATAGGAAAGTTGTGAAAAAGGGACACAAAGAGGGTAAGACAGTAGGGGAAATAGCTCGGCATGTGCAGGAAGGGTGTATGAAATGTCCATAGCTACCCATTTCTGCTACAGCAACAGCTGTGCATATACACTGAATTTGGAGGTAGATTTGGACCCTCAAATCCCTGGGAGAGGGGTGAGGACAACATAAATTCATTGTGATGCCAATTAGACCAGATTACATTTGTCCAGTGGACATGTGTGCGAAATGGACTGCCATGTATGGGGTGAGATTGTTTCGTGGGAACAGATTGCCCTTCCATTATCTTTTCAAGTGGGAATGGGATGTTGGGGAGGGGTTGTAGGTATATTTGGGGAGATGTTGGGTAGGTTAACAGACATGACAGACAAGATGCATAAAGGGGCAGTATATGTCACGTGGGGGATAAATACCTTGATGGGGAGGGGTGTTGGCATATCGGAAGCCCACAAGCCCCCTAGTGGTAACAGTGGGACTGAGGTCCCCACCCATGGGCAGTCACCATGGTGTCACCACAGTGCCATACTCTTGTGAAATATAACTGCAGAACATCCTCCTGCTGACACATGTACACCTAAAACACAAATGGATAACATTATGGAGATAACAAACAGTGTTACTGACAGCTGAAATGCATCATAGTTGCATGGCTACACTACCTGACATGTATGCATTGCACATCACCCCTGACAACATCTTACACTGCAGTACATTGCAGCACTCTATAACGGTCACCGTGTGCATCAAAACCATATTAACCTGTCCCTGCATCAATGTTATGTATGACAGGGATGTGGCACAGGTATCATTATATGCACAGGGTGTGTTGCTGGTTTTCCAGAGGCTGAGGGTGGTCCAAACATGTGTTACCATGTGTGTGGGTGAGGGCTTTGGTTCATTGACTGGGGCATGGTGATGTGGTTTGTGTCAGTATGGGTTCACCCTAGGTGTGGTTGCATAGTGTGTGGGTATGCATGCACACAGTTCTGCCATGTGGCCACCCTATACAGGTGTTGTTCGACAGCTGCAGACCATACCTGGCAGGGTGTGCAGTTCAATGCCTCCGGCCATGGACATGCTGACTGTGCCTGCCAGGGGTCCCATGGGCACATGCAGGTACAGACCTTGAGGTGCTCCTCTCCCCTGATGATGACAGGTGTCTGCTGGAACCATGTCCCACCTGGGACTGGCCAGGGCCATGTGCACGAGGCCTGCTGTGGTGTGGTGTGGACAGCATCCCCAGTGGTGTGCTGGGGCTGATATTGCCACTACGGGAGTGGCTTGGTGTCCTGGTACGTCCTTGTTGACCACCAGCTGCTGGTGTTTCTGGCCTACATCCAAGCGGCCATCACACCACTCCCACCACACATTCAAGCATGGACATTCCACGGTCGAGGAGGCCCACCATCTCACCTTACCATCTCTCCATGACCTCGGTGTGTTCATAGAGGGCAGCAGCAATGACATGGAGGGTGCCACTTACAGATGAGAAAGCAGCCCTCTGCAGCCTCAGGCCCTGTCTGGTGTACATGTCCATACGTGTCTGTGCCTCCATTATGGCCTGAAACATACTCCTGGTGGTAGCAGTTTTGGCACCTCTGCCAAAGGCATGATGACCAGTGGCCCTCCCACGAGCACCACGATACATCTGCTGATGTGGTGGCCTGCCGGACATCTAGCTATGCTGACTGTGACCCGACACAGTTGTCATGGACACCACACTTTCCTGGTCACTGGCACCAACCGCCAACTATACCTCTTCTATGGCCATGTGTGATGGGGTTTGTAGGAGCACTGTAACTGTGTGCGGGCTTGGGGTGGCTAGGAGGGTGATGACACATGTAGGCACAGTTTTGGCCTCTGACAACCCCACCTGTGCCTCAACAGTACCATCATCATCATCATCAGTGTCTGTACGGACACCTACCTCAGTTTGCATGCAGGAGGGAACCCTGACCCACCTTGCAACCTGTGGGGGAGACAAACACACACTTTAAGACCTGCACAGCATTGCATAACAGTACGCATATTTACACACACACACATACACACACACTCAGTCTCACACACACACACACACACACACACACACACACACACACACACACACACACACACACACACACACACACACACACACACTGACAGTCCACCTTACTACCTCCCTTGCCCTGGGTTTACAGACAGTCCCACATTCAGTTACATATGTTTCCCATCCTGCATGGCACTTGCTAACATCCACTCAATACTATCCATTAACATATACCTCTCCATGCCTACACGTGTGATCACAACACATGATCTGTTACTCCATCACCTCCCTGACTTTGGTGAAGTAGGTTGTACATGGCCTCACTGCTGTCATACAAAAAAAACTTTCACCAAAAATGAAAACGGCAGCCCAAACTGGATTTTAAATATCTTTACTTCAATTCTGGAACCTCGGCCTTCGCCTTCAAATGGAATAACTTACAATCTCAAAAACCAGTTTATATACACCACCCATCATATCAATGATTAACAACTAATCAATTAACATTTTTTTCAAAATTTAAAGCCATATGAAACATCACTTTAACATTAAATTCACAGTTTATAACAAATATCTTAATACACATCATATGTAAACTATATATTTTTACATTTCTAAATTCATTCCTTTTGGATATAAAGTATTGAAATTAATAATAACATTTGATTCCATATTTAATAATCTTTTTTGAAAATTGTGATCTGCCCCCCCCACACCATGAGGTTTAGCTAAAACACTAAATATAAAATCTGTAATTACACCCCCATGTTGTTGGTGAAAGTGACTAGCCACCGGACTATCAAGCCTCCCATTCCTAATGTCTCCTAGATGTTCCATTATTCTTAATTTTACCTTACATTTAGTTTGTCTTATATATCATTTCCTTTCCTGGCAATTGCATCCTAATATATAAATGACCCCAAAAGAATTGCAATCAAAATGATCAATGGCATTATATAAAATGCCATTGATTCTAGTACCATCTAAATTTTTTATGTTATTGCATGCCTTACACCTACCACATGGATAGGCACCTGCATTGGTCACCCTCTCTCTTTTACCTTTATATCTAATTAGTTCCTTCAAATTATGATATCTTCCATATGAAAAAACTACATTGTTGGGAATTATCTCTTTCAAGGTCTCATCATTAGTAATAATGGGCCACAAATCCAGCACCAATTTTCTTAGGATAGGAGAAAAGGCCGAAAATCTATTTACAAAAAATATTTTATTTTTCTCATTAAATTCTGTTCTGTTTTGATTTATCCCTTTTCTATTTTTCCTACCCACAGTATCAATGCTTTTACATTGAGATCCATAATAAACCAAACCCAGTTCTTTTTCCACTTTAGCTCTATGTGGCTTAACTCTTTCCCAAGGGTATCCTCTATTGTTTAACTTTTCACAGATTAAATCAAGCTCTACTTTAATATTCTCTTTCTCTGAAGTATTCACAGCTATCCATTTAAATTCCCCAAATGGTAAAGAATCAATTAGATGAACACTATGCATACTTGATGCATGTAAAAAATTATTCACTGCAGTGGTTTTATGATAGGGTTTATGCTGTATCTTTCCATCTAATCCCACATAAAACTCCACATCTAAATACTGAATGTTTTTTTCACCCAAATTAGAAGGGAAATCTAAACCACAGGTATTTAACTTTAAACTAGAAATAAATTCCTTAAACTCTACAGGATCTCCCTTGCACAAAAACAAAAGGTCATCAATAAATCTTTTGTATGTAACCACATTATTCTGATAAAAACTATTTGAATACACAAATACATTTTCAAAATACCCCATAAAAATGATAGCATAAGAAGGAGCAAAGCTGGCATCCATCGCAGTGCCTTCCTTTTGCAAAAAATACTTCTTATCAAATTCAAAATAATTATGTGTAAGGCAAAATTCTAATAGGCATACAATAAACAAAGTCCTACGTCCTTCTCCCAAACATTTACTTACTGCTTCTAGTCCCCATTTGGTACTAATACAGGTATATAAGGATTTCACGTCTACACTGGCCCAGTAGAAATTATCCTGCCAAGTTATTCCTGTAAAACAATCACAAACCTCCCTGGTGTTTTTAACATGTGAGGGAATTCAATACTGAGTCCAAAAATATACCAACATTTTGTAAAAAGGCACCTCTCCCAGAAATAATCGGACACCCTGGTGGATTTCTTAAATCCTTATGTATTTTTGGTATAATAAAAAATTTGGCATCTTTCGGATTTTTTATAAACAATTTTTTAACATCCCCAGATGTAAAAAAACCAAGGCATTCACCCCTTTCCAAAAGATCATGAAGGGTATTATTGAATTCTGCCCTAGGGTTCATAGGAAGGTGTATGTAGATATTGCTATCAGACAACAAATCTGAAACTAACGAATTATATTTTTCCTTTGTTAAAATAACCCAATCTCCACCCTAGTCAGATTCCAAAAAAACATACTCATCACTACATTTTCTGATTTCACATAAAGCTTGCCATTCCTCCTTAGATAAATTATACACTCTAGGTCGTTTTTTAAACAAGCTATATTCATTGTAATTTGTTTACTTAAAGTCCTCTCAAAAATGTTAATACTATTATTCACTTTTGGAGGAGTAAATTCACTAATGTAATCAGTCATCCAGTATTACCCTGTGTATGTCCAGTCATGGTGTACATGGCCCCTATATGGTTGGGGCTGCTACATTCACTACATATGTCACACACCGGAGCCTCCTACTACAGTCATGATCAGTCCATGCCACATCTGCTGCACAATCAACCTGTCATGCGGACAACAGTAATACCTGGATACACTCACTGATGTGGTCTGGTAATTCCCCATTGCATTAGTAGTGCTGCATACGTGGGTAGACAGTTATCAATCTGCTGCTGGCAATATGATGTGTAAACCTGGTATGTACTTTCCCTCCCAATGCATGTTCTGTGATACAGACCTTGTTATGCTATCAGCTGTCCTGTGTTCACATATTGGACAGGCTGTCCTGGTGTCTCATGTGTCACTACATGTACAGCACAATCCCAAGGAGAAGTATTGTCATGTGATCAATCCCACTATCGCCTCTGCATACATGGACACCCGCACAGACACACATGTACACACACATCAGACATGCATCGACCACACTCCACTAGATTGCACTTACACACACATTCAACACCCCACACACACACACCTACATGTGGGGTTGCACACCTTTTGTACACACAGTCCTCCCATTACCCTTCTGTCAGCATGCATTACATCTGGTGCTCAACAGCATGCAGTGCAAGTATAGTGACCTCATGCTAGCATCAGTATACATGTGTGTGATGCATGGGCTGTGTTGGTAGGTGATGGCCCTTCCCCTTGTTAACACTGCACCCATGTATGAAGTGTTACTGTCAACCTGTTCTCCACCCTACCTTGTACTGTGCACCATACCACACAGGTGCACAAACCATTGCTGCTTATGTAGTACTGTGTCTGTTATGTCAGCTCCAATGTTCATAGCCCCTATGCATTACAACACCTCATACCTGGGATGATATGTGAACAGATATAATTTGTAAATGCCTGATGTCTGCTTTACAGATCACAACATCAGTAGTGCATGTATGAACAGTACAGGACAATTACACTGACATCCACCAGACCTTACCATGGCTGTGGGGGTGCCCTACACATATCTCAGAACTCTGCATGGTTGCAAGGTCTACTCATGTGCACATCCCTTGGAGTGCACACACTGCTGTCACTATTGCTGTGGGGTCAGGGTTATGTCTGCCACAGTTACATAACCTGATTGTGTGCAGTTATAGCCATGAGGGTGTTGTTTCACACATGTCCCTACTGTAGGCCATGTGTCCTGCCATACTTCTCATCCCTGTGGACACATTGTACAATGACAAGATGTTAGTTATCATGCATGTCTCTGTTTTACCCTTCCGATACCCTGGCACGGTCACTACTGTGATGCAGTGCATTTCACAACAACAAACGTGAATGTGTACAGCATGCAGTATGGGTAGGTGTGTTATATGTGTGCATGGAATATCCCATAGCCATTACATACACAGTGTCTTGTCATGCATGAACATGAACCATACTCACCGGCTTCAGGCTGCTGCTGTGGTGGTATCCTGGAGGGACCTACATAAGAGTGTAAGAAAATTGTTGTCAGTGGCCACAGCTGTGGCATTCATAAAGGGTGAGTGCAGCATTACGTTACATCTACAGTAGGGGTCCACAATACTACAGCTTATGCATGTCTGTTTATTACTACTACACAGCAACATACTATGTATATGACATCTCAGATATGCATGATGTACCTGTACAGATGCAGATGCATACACACGAGTGGTGTACATATGTGCCCTGGTGCCTTACCTGCATGCTCCTCAGCCAGTGTGTCGATGGCACCCACCTCCACAATGCCAGTTGTTGGTGCTGCAGGTGGGCAGGTGCCACAAGGCTCCTGAGTAGCTCCTCCACATGGGTGAGGGGTGGATGGATGGTTTGTCTCCCCATTGTGAGGTGGTCTCCCCGTACAGCAGCTGCATGCCAACATACATGGCAAAGTAGGTCGCTGCAATGATGCCAGACCTGCTCATAGCTGCTGTTATGCAGTCCAACTTCATTGACCTTGTGGACTACTTCATTCTACAGGGCAGTCCTCTCCTGCTGATCATGGGCTATCCATTTGAACAGCTGTTCATAGTGCTGTACCAAATGTGCAATGATGATTTCTGTTTCTACAGCACTATAAGATGGCAAACAGATGCAGGGCATCCTCCCTGGAAGACATAAAGATGAAAACAGGTCAGTGCAACTCATACAACAGGGTTACCTTAGTTCTTAATACACATCTTTGTCTCCCCCCACCATATCAGCTACAACAAACTGTTCACAGAATGCAAGTGATATGTCGGCTGCTTACCTACCATTGGGACATATGTTGTATTGTACCAAGCTTTGTGCTATGTGTTTGTGCCATGCTTTGTGCTATATGTTTGTAGCCACGCTCCCTGTGGGGACACTATCACTGCTGGCCTGTTACAGACTATTTCACATGTGTGCCATTGTCAGTGCATGCATATATGTGTAGATATATCTTGTGGGTGTTTATATACCTACATCTATATTATTGTCTGTATATCTGTAGACATACCTGTCTAATTATATATCACACAAATATTTCTCTATATGTGAGGTGCATACAGACATCTGGTCCGCATTCTGTAACCGTCTTTTATTCACAGCTGCGCTGTTCTGCCTTACTGCACTCAGCCAAGTGTCACATATGAACACAAACTTACAGTAGGGTGGTATATATGGTGAGAAATTGCTGGTAAGCCTATTATACACCTATGGCATTTGTGCATGCTGCATTAGACATTAACATGACTGTCCTGCATGTGGTGTGCTCTGACACCCATGTGTCTATCATGATGGCAGTACTTCCACCACCAGCTATTGCCCACACTAACATACCAAACACACATATTATGGCTTAAATCTTTGTCATTCCTTACTGATCTGAAACAGTTGGTGGGTATGTCCCACTGTCTACAGGCACAGACAGTATTGTCCAGAGCAGTTGTTCAGCAGAACTTCATTACATGGATAACAACAGGTGGCACATATTAACATTCCACATCTTATTTTCTATTATTCTATACAACATACTACTTTCAATTACATACATATATGTTTTACATACCTGTCATTTTTTTTTTCTGAGAGCTGTGACAGCTTGTTTAAGGTTTTCTTTTTTTTTTCTTTTGTGTGTGTGTGTGTGTGTGTGTGTGTGTGTGTGTGTGTCTCTCTCTCTCTGTCTCTATCTCTCTCCACTAGAGTGATTGAGCTGGTTTGAGTAGATTGCAGCATGGCTTTTGCAAGTGATGCACATGATCAGGTGATGGGGTCTGCACCAATCAGTGTGCAACAGTTGCTAATTGCATGCAGCCTGCTGTGTAGTACTTCAGATAACCACTGTCATGGCAACCCAGTACTATAAAATACTGACTCATGTAGGCATTGTCCTTTAACCTTTCCAGTATGGAGGACATCCTTCCTGTATGTGGGCAGCAGTGTTACAGACAGCAGGTTGCAATTCCTCTTACAGCAGGAATTGCAGACACAGGCCAATTACACATTCGTATGAGGTTCCAGACCTACAGACAGAGTGTGTAGTGTTCTTATGTGCATTGTATATTGCTGGTCTTGCAGTGTTTGTGTGCACATAGTAGTTTAGGATGGAATGCAGTCTGTCTGCAGAGCTCTCAACTGTGGGCCTATCCACATGATGGCCAGTGGATTGTCTGTTTGGTTTGGTCTATACACTACACAGGTCTTGCCCTACATATATCACTGGCACTCTGTATGTTGCGTGCTATACATCCATTTGTGTTTCTGATGTTGTATTCCTGCATAAGGGTATGTTGCAACACATCCTGTAACACCAGCAATTTCCAGGATGTGTAACATCAATATTGCAAGCATGGCCCTGTGTGCCTGCTTCTGGCCCCCACATACATGGCAGGCTTTGTCCTGCTGTGATACATTTAGGGGTTGTTGGGTAATGGCCTATCATTATTTACTGCTAGCATTCCTGCTACCCATCCCAGTCATATCGTGGACTCCCACACAATATGTTGGTCAGGGTCCATACATGTGACCGATACACTGACATTACCAAAACTAATACATTCCCCCCTAGGGCTAGACTACAGGGTGTAATTGGAGGCTGCTGAAATACATCAGTAATTGTTGATTGTTACCTATGATGAAGGTTAATCCTTTGTCTACTGTTGTACTAATTGAAGGCCTTGGCCTGGACAGCATAGTATGTTATATATCCACATTGCTTATATCGACTGTTTTGTGTGGGCCTTGCATTCATCACTGATTACATATTTCAGAATTTATGTGCTGTAAGTAATGGCATACATTATTGTATAGTACACAAACAAAGGTTTTCTGTGTATGCATACCTGTGTGTCGTGTCATGTCCTTTGAATTGTGAGTGGGTATATGTTTAATGTAAGTATTCTCATTTGTGGGAATGGTTGCCACACTACACATTAAACAGGTACCAGTTACAGGGCTTGTGGCTGAGGGATATACTTTGCACCCAGTACTTCCACACTACTCCTACATATGTATGGCTACTAATACCTTTTGTCTGTGTATATGTGTATGTACCTATATCATATATCTATCTATATATATATATATATATATATATATATATATATATATATATATATATATATATATATATATATATATATATATATACCTAAACATATTTGTCAATGTATAGATGTGTGTGCATATCTGAACCATTATGATGTGTATCCCTTCCACATTGTACATTCCCTACGGTAGAATGATTTTTCTGCATATGTTACAGATATTGCCCTGACATTTACAGGTGAATTGGCTTACTGTGAAAGCATTGTGGCTGTGTTATGGAGGGTCCTGTAGCCAAGAACTGCATGTGCTGGGTATTGGATTGCATAGCATATCCATTAGGGCTGTGGGGGGGGGGGGTAACATAGCACTAATTACCAGGTATCCCTCATTTGAGCCCCCACCCCTATTAACAGTGCATATGGTCTGTTATGTTGTAGTGAGTAGTTCAGGATTTTGTTCCCATGTATTAATGCTATACACAGTTCTATCTGTATATATATTTATATCTATAAATATCTATCTATACATATATATATATATATATATATATATATATATATATATATATATATATATATATATATATATATATATATATACCTATGTCTGTCAAACTTTCCAGATATATATCTGTCCCTATGTCCATGCATGTTCGGATCATATTTTTGGCCTGTACCTCGGTCTCTTGGCAATTGACATGGATGATCACAGGACTGTAGTCAGTAGCTAGTGCCACACTTTTGTGTTTCATACTTCATCTTCTTCAAGATATGTGTTCTAATACATATCACTATGTGACTAGCAACATTTTAGGTGTCTTAGAGGAGTTTTTGACATATATCCCTACTTGTAACCACATTGTGGCACACTTTGTCCAGAATTCTTGCATTAAGAGGTTGTGTAGTATGATATTACTACATTTCCTGTACTGTTGACTGATTGTGCTGGACGATATGTTTGTGAAAACATCAGGTTATGTATATCTGCCATAGTTTAGTGATAGATCACTTTGTGTATGGAGTGCAGGGTCCTGTGTTCGAGCCTTGGAGAGGCTGTTAATTTTGTTGCTGGGCAGAACAAGGGACATTGGCTACAGAGTGATTAAGGCACTTTTAAGCAGTTGTCAGTGGGTTTGCACAATGGTAAGCACTGCTAAACTATGCTTATGGTTTCATACAGTCAGTTAGCTTCTAATTTCTCAACCTGTGTAGGCATAGATTACCCCTGCGCAAGCCCGTCAAACCCACTTACTGCTGCTTAATAGTGCTAACTGCCACTTACCCCCACGCTAATTTCTTTAAAAGAAAAGAAAAAGGGTTGTTAGGAAAGTGGTGAAAAATGGGGCACAAAGAGGGAAAGACAGTAGGGAAAATGGCTAGGCATGTGCAGGAAGGGTATAGGAAAGGTCCATAGCTGCCCATTTCTTCTAAAGCAACAGCTGTGCATATACACTATATTTGCTGGTACATTTGGACCCTCAAACCCCTGGGGGAGGGGTGAGGACAACATATATTCATTGTGATGCCAATTAGACCAGATTACTTGTGTGTCCAGTGGACACATGTGCAAAATGGACAGCTATGTATGTGGCAAGATATTTCTGTGGGAACAGATTGCCCTTTTTTTTATTTTTCAGGTTAGAGTGAGATGTTGGGGAGGGGTAGTAGGTATATTTGGGGAGGGAGGTTGGGTAGGTTAACAGACAAGACAGACAAGATGCATACAGGGCTGGTATATTACACATGTGGGGGTAAACACCTTGGACAGGGAGGGGTGTTTGGAAGTTGCAAGCCCATGAGCCCCCAACTAGAAACAGTGGGACTGAGGTCCCCACCCATGGGCAGTCACCACTGCACCTTCACAGCCCCAAAGGTGGCTGTTCTGGGGGCTGTGTAGGAGGGGCAGGCTCACCCTGTAATAGCAACACTCGGCCCTCAAGCTGGCGTAGCCACTCTCGATACTCCAAATCGCGCTCCCTATGCACCACGGCCCGGACCTTTTGATGGGTGATAGGTTCTCCTCCGTGCCCAATCCGAGGGGGGGGGTGAGCTTCATCCCCTGCAGCAGTTCAACCCAAAGGTGGCACAGGGCCCACAGAGGAGGAGGTCCCAGGCTGGGCCCCAGATGTGCTGGTGCCTGGTGCCATGGCCAGCTGAGGTGGGACAGGTGGGTCTGCTGGGACTGGCCTTTCCATACGAGCTGTGTTGTCACCGGTTTATGGCAGATATGGGTTAGTAACAGTCAACAGCATTCAGGATTAGTTATAACAGCATGCATATGTATTCCCATTAACTCGACACACCAGATTTAACACAGTTGCAGGGCAAGCAGAAAACATGCATATATGGAACAACAGTGGCCATTACAAGAGCATGCAGGTTTCATTGATGGCAACAGGCACCAATATGATATGGGTGTATTTTAACATGGCACATGCATAGAAACAAATGTGAATATGTATAAACCATTAAGACATATGTCCCAACAAATGTTTGGAGTGTACACATACCAGTTGAAGAGTGTCATTGGGTTATTTCACACATATGGTAGGGGTGAGAGAGAGTTCAATTAACAACTAATATATCCTTGTAGTTTCCACAACATTCATAGCACTGCAGTTATCTTTCCCTTACAAGTATTATTACACTACCCAGTGGCCTTATATTGTACACTGGCATGTATATAGATTATTATATATGTCACCTGTGTGTTACATACAGGCGTGACAAGATGCAGGTGTTAATGCAACATATGTTGAGTACTGCTGTCATATACTTTGGGTGAGGTGTTAGAATGACAGGTTTGTTTTCATATACATTCTATGACTATGTACACATTTGACTTTCAGTTATATGTCATTAACAGCTGCCTACATTTCTGGGTTCCTCACACTGCTTTTTCAGGGGAACAGGGTACCAGGCTGGTGATATGGGCCATTTATCTGGACATGCTGGACAGACTGGAACAGTTATGGGGTATGAATATGCATAGAAGTGTCTATCTGGACATTCTAGCAAATTCTGTACAGTTGTTGGGTATAATTATACATACAGCTTTCTATCTGAACATTGTAATAAAATCTGTACAGTTGTGGGGTATGATTATGCATACAACTTATTAGCATTCCCAGGATTCAAACCCCTGCTCTGTGTGATAACAAAATTATAGTTAACATCACAGTACACTGTGCCATCAGGGAATTGATGTGAAGCTTTCTATTGTTTTCTATCTAAGTCTCCCTCACTTGTACAATATGACTGACCTCTTGGCACTTCCAACATTGTTATATAGAAGTACATACACATTTTATCTGAATACCACAGCATGGGTAACACTGCTTAATACAACAGTACTATTTATAGTATGCAATAGTTCAACTACATATGAAAGAATAGTACACAGAAGCACTCCAGGGGTTATACCTTTATTCACAGAATATTACACATTTATTCCTACTGGTATGACATTTTCTAAAGCTCTTATATTTATTTGTTATGACAGTACATGCAGAGAAATACTAACCTGCTTCGCAATGCAGCCTTTGCAACCTAGCATCATGGGCTTGCTGGTTCCCAGCCCGCTCATCTGAGTTGTCGGAGGAATACAGTGATATTTAACCATACCTATCCATAGTATACACAAGCTAGGCAATTCTTAACTACTTAGTGGAATGAGTACTTACTCAGTACTGAGGCATTAGCCATCTGCTGAGACTCCTGGATCTACTATTCCAGGACATCCCCCTCCACCGCTTCAGGTCAGTATGGTGGTGCCTGACCTGCTTACCAGTCCGGGGGATACCTGTGCCACTGGTGAGACTGTTCCAGGCCTCCATTTTATACTGCGAGCCCTGGTACTGGTCCTGCAGTAGTCTCTCCTCATGGTGTTTTACCAGGAGCCATACCATGAGTTTTGACTCCTGGATGTCCCAGTGCTGCGCTCTGAAATGAGTGTCTTCAGCCACACCAGCCATTCTGCCTACAGTAGGAAGCTACAACCACTTATGGAATGTATTCCTACCTGTGTGGTTTATATACGGCCAATTACCCGCACTTTTCCATGATTGGCTGGGTTTGAAGAGGCTAAGCTATGGGCATACCTGCTTACCTAAGGATGGCAGCGCTTATAGGGGTATACCAACAGGCAGATTGAATTGGCTCCCCTACACATTGCTTACTCTTACTAAGTTGAGCTGTGGTGTGGTTAGCATTGCTTAATAGTTAATTTGCACTATATTTGCCTTTTGGCAGTGATGTATTCTTCATTACAGGTTTTATATGTGTTTGGTATCCGTGATTCATGTGTACATACACTGTATAGGGTCCTGGGCACTTTATTACAATAACACCTCACATCTATGCTTACTGCAGTACTCCAGTTCACATATTTATGTTATGTAGCAAGTTATACCAATTCACACTGTACATAGATTCAGTTCACATCTTTGATTTGATTTACCTGTGGTGAGGATTAGTTTGCTGATACCTCATTCATCGGTATTGCTATGATGGTTTAGTGATTGACTACTGTTACTATAGTGTATAGGGTCCTGAGTTCAAGCCTTGCAGAGGCAGTTTATTTTGTTGCTGGGCAGAACACACAGGTTTGCGTTGGTTTGTATGATGGTAAGCACTGCTAACCTCCAGTTACAGTTTCTTAAAACAGTTAGCTTCTACTTTGCTTAATCTGTGTAGGCAATGCTTACTGCCACCCACATGGGCGTGCTTCCGCTTGCTGCCACATACCTCCGCGCTACTTCATGTACATGTTGGTTTTTTACATGCTTAAGTCAGGTGTACATGTCAGGTATGACTGTTCACAAAGGTCAGTGTAAGGTTAAGTGGAATTCCAGTTTAGCATTTCTGGTTAGGCTACACTCAGGTATTCGGGTTAGGTTTAGTTATGCCATACCTGTGTTGTTGAGTAGATGTGAATAGTGGATGTGTAGGCGGGTAGGCGGGTAGGTGGAGGGGGGACATTTTAACTGTATAGTAGGCCATTTGACTGATTGGTGGGGTTGCGGTAGTGCAGGTTTGCAGGGTGTTGTATATGTATATGTATTTGCATATGTATGCGAGGCAGGACAGGAGGTGTCAGTGTCAGTAGTTGGTGTAGGGGTCTGGAGTGTTGGGGGGTGGTGGACTTCACCAGGTGATGATCCAAGTGTGCTTGGGTTTTCCCTTCATGTGTTTTTACATGTGTAGTCTGGGACAGCTGTGGTATTACACCTGAGTTGGGGGTTCCAGATTCTGCCAATATAGTTGTGTGAAGGGTGTCACCTACTTGTGACTGTGGGCATTACTACAAATGCAACAGGGGTCGATAGGTAAGTGGAGTTATTGGGACACACAGAGGGGCTGACAGTAGGGGACAAGTCCAAGGATGTGCAGGACGGCTGACGGAAAGGTCCACTGCTGGCCATTTCTTTTACAGCAACAGCTGTGTATATACCCTGCATTTGGGGGTATGTCTGGACAATCACACCCCTTGGTCGGGGTGAGGACAGCAACATACCTCTCAACTGATCAGAGAAAAATCTCAACAGAATCAGGGACAACTCCTCAAATAATCAGGGGCAATCAGGGACATTTTCTAAATATTTGTAGTATTAACCTGAAACATTTGCAGAATAAGAGAATGTGGATTAATATAGGTTTTCTGACGTGAAACGTCTATAACTCTGAATTACTATCATTATTTATTAAGGGCAATTCACCACCTTTTCTTCAGCACTCACCAGTTTTCAGGGGGATTAAGAGGGACAGACCTAATATCAGAGTCTATATCAGGGACAGTTGAGAGGTCTGGACAGCAATAATACCTTGTGATGCCAATTAGTTCGGCTTACATGCTTACAGTGGGGTGTTGCCATCAAGTGTTTTTTGATGTCATTTACTGGGTTTGCAACAACACATCTGGTTATACCGTCCTTTGCCATGTAATCTAGACTTTGCTGCAGTGGGACTCGTACCAGCCGTGGCTGCTTGTTAGGCATTGGCTCTGCCCAATGCACACTATTGCTTACATCCCTGGGGTGGTCCACACAGAACCACTACAGCCAACATCTGCACAGCTAGGCCCATCATTTCATACCCATAGTTCCCAAACTGCACATCCTCTTCGGCACTCTTCCTTACTCCAGGTGCAGGTCGGGTCTGGCCACACCAGTACACACTACCCACTCACCACTTCTCGGAACCCATCACATATGTTGTCTTGCCCCATGGATCATCAGGCTTCCCCTACCTTGTAGACCGAAAACATGAGTGGCCTGCCGTTGGACATCTGTATAATGGCTGGAAACCCAAAAAATCATAGAATTTTTGGGGTGTCCCACAAGGGAAATTTATGTCTTTGTTTCAAGATTAGACTTGGTGGGGCTCTCCCACTGGTAGTATCCTGCCTGTAGTCAGGGAAGCAGTGGTGTGTTTACTTTTATTATTGGGTGTTTGTATGTTTCACCGGTCTAGCTGGGGGGTTGGTGCTATGTGTTACACGTTTGTTGATTGGACCCCTCACCCCCATTGGCACGGCCTGTGAACATATGTAATTCTCAACTTCTGTATCATATCCTAGCTATATATGTGTATATTTACACACACACATATTTATATATATATATATATATATATATATATATATATATATATATATATATATATATATATATATATATATATATATATATATATATATATATATATATACATATCTGTGTATATATATATATATATATATATATATATATATATATATATATATATATGTCTAACGACATATGGATGTATGGGTGTCTGCATATGTATATATCTATATGTGGGTATTTATATATATTCTATGTATGTATACATTTGTACTACGGAGAGGGAGAGGTATATCTCCATGTAGTCATGGGTATATATACACACACATAAAATAGACTGTGCTGCAGTGGGACTCATAGTGGGAGTGGCTGCTCATTGGGCGGCACCTCTGCCCAATGAACACTATTGCTTACATCCCTGGGGTTGTCCATATAGACCCACTCCAACAAACACCTGCACACCTAGACCCATAATTACCTACCCATAGTTCCACCACCTGCACCTCCTCTACAGCACTCATCCTTACACTGAGTGCAGGTCAGGTCTAAACACACCACTACACACTGCCCACTCTCCACTTCACGGGACCCATCTTGTATGTTGTCTTGACCCATGGGTCTTCAGGCTTTCCCACCCTTGTAGTCCGGGTATGTACACACCCCACCTTGATAGGTCTTCACATGGGCTTCCTCCTATAACAAGAAAATTTTTGGGGTGTCCCGCAAGGGACGCTCCTGTCTCTGTTCCAAGATTAGACGTCTCAAGTCCACTGTGCCCTCCTGGTTGTATCCTATCTGTGGTCTGGGGAGCAGTGGATTGTTTACATTGTTTGTGGGTTTGTTTGTATGTTTCCCCTGTCCAGCTGGGGGGGGGTTCATGCTACGTGTTACACGTTTCTTGCTTGCTTGGGCCCCTCACCCCCATTGGCATGGCCTGTGAACATATGTCATTCTTAGGTGCTGTATCTTATCATAGGTATATATCTGTGTATATCTACGCACAAACACACACACACACACACACACACACACATATATATATATATATATATATATATATATATATATATATATATATATATATGTCTGCATACATATATATATATATATATATATATATATATATCTAACGACATGTGGATGTATGGGTGTCTGCATATGGATATATGTATTTGTGAGTATTTATTTATATGTCTATCTATTATGTATACATTTGTACTACAGAGAGGGGAAGGTATATATCTATATAGTTATGGGTATTCATACAAACACATCTACCTCTAATTCTTTAGCTGCATATCTGGTAATGTTGACTGGTATTGCTGGATACTGTGTTTCGTGTGCATACCGGCCAACCTTGTGTGACATGTATGCTTTGCGATACCTACAACTGACTCCGTTAGTGTACACAGAGTCACACATGACACCGGCCATTGGATATGGTGTGCTTAAGGCACTTTTAAGAGGTTGTGAGCAGGTTTATGCAGAGGTTAGCACTGCTGACTTCCGGTCACAGTGTGTTACATGCAGTTGGTGTCTCCTTTGCTTGATCTGTGTCGGCGGTGCTTCACCCTGCCCAAACGCACTTGCACATGCTTACTAGTGCTTACATATGCTTACTACTGCTTATCTGTGCTTACGCCTGCTTACTGCTGACTTATTCATTATGGTACTGACTCTTCACATGTGCATTTCATGCAGTACTCCAGTTCACATTTAAATGTTATTTAGTAGGTTATACAGCAATAAAATGTAAATAAATGTTCATATACAGATTACACATGGAAAATGGTATATGCTGCAGTGGGACTCGAGCTAGGAATGCCTCCTCGTTAGGCAGATGCTCTGATCACTACGCTATTGCTGTACTGCTTCATTTGCTATATCTTCCTTGTTATCCTCTTCAGCCTTTTATGCTGCTTTAACCATAGCTAAGCGATAGGCACACCCGCTCACCTACAGTTAGCTGTACTCTGTGTTTTAGAAGTAAATACAGGGGTTACTTCTTTTTATTTTTATGTCCTGTTGTTGTTTTACACATGGGGCAATGTTGGTGGGGATATGCGGACACCTATGAGCGGTCTCGCTCATTTATTTACATTTTCTGCTGTTCTATTTTGCAGGGATGTGTTTATTCTGATGTCTCTGCTCTCAGACATGCCCCCTGCACTCGTCCACACTCCGTGTAGGATTAGGAGGTCAGGCAGCACACCTTCATTAATATGCTTGGCACGTTGCCATCCTCCTCCTAAACTGCCACTTCTGTGCAGCACTAGACTAGTCTTGCATGGGAGATTGGTGAATCCGGGGGAATATGTTGTGTCTAACCCTATCATTCATAGCTTGTGCCTTTACCATATCATTTCATACAAACACAAAATGGGCCGTACTGTGCACTAGTGTGCACTAGTGTATGCTTATATAAAGCACTTTGGATGCTTTTGCATTTTATATCACTTAGATGCAAAGCTATCCTTTGTTTTAAATTGCAAGAGGTTTGTCCAATGTAAAAAGCTCCACATTGGCATATTGCCATGTATATTACCCATGTACTAGTGCATTTAATTAGATGTTTAATGTCATAAACTTTCCTAGTATTCACCGAGGTGAAAGATTGCGTTTTAGACATCAGTTTGCAATATTTACAATATTGCAATTTGCAATATATTAAGTAACCATTATTGGTTACTAATGATGTTAACCAGTTAGTTATTAATCTTACTCAATATGTGTTTTCAGAAAGTGAACTTAGGGTGCTAAATAAAGGATTAGGATATGTACCATCATTCTATGTGTCACATTTTGATGTAATAAAGGATGTTAAAAGTTTTTGTAGGACTTTGAACTTAAAACATTTTTTTGCTCATAAGGAAGATGTACATAAAATGGAAGGTGATTCATTTTATTTTAGAAAATCAGGGTTTCAACCCCCTTATCATAGCACAGTAAAAACATTTGTACAGTTGATTATACATGATGTACAGGTGAACCAGGCTCAGACTTTTTGCCCCTTTTCAGATAATCTTACATTTGAAGAGAGAACAGCCCTAAACTCTTTAATGCATAATGAGAACATAGTCATAGTATGTGTGGACAAAGGAGGGGCTGTAGTTATATGGGATAAAATAGTGTATGAGCAAGAGGTGTACAGACAGGTTTTAGATCCTATTTCTTACTTGTCTTTACCTATGGACCCTACTCAGGTGTTTAAAATGAGATATATGTTTTTTTTTATGAGGGCCAGAGAACAGGGTATTATATCAGCATCACTGTTATTACAATTAATGGTGGATCAACCAGTTTTTCAATATTTTTATTTGATCCCAAAAATCCATAAACCATTAAGTAATCCCCCAGGATACCTGACTGTGGCGGGTAGGGGATCATTGATTGAACCCTTGTCTGAATATTTAGAGTTCAAGCTGAAACCATTACGGCCAGGATTAGGGACACCAAACAATTTTTGCAGCTAATGGACAACTTACAGGTTCCCAATGAGGCATATCTAGGGACACTAGATGTGCAGTCTTTATATACAAGCATTCCTCATGAAGGGTGCATTAGGGCTGTTCATTATTGGATGCAACAGTCGGGTACTTTCAGGGAACCAGAAATGGATTTTTTGTTGTCCTTGTTACCACATAGGTGGTAATCTACTTAACACTGAAAGTGTGATAAGAGACCTTGGGACACAGGTGGACAGTAGTCCCTCCTTTGATAATCACAATGCCACAGTGGTCAGGAAATCCTTCTATGTGGCACACCTCATCACAAAAGGTTTCTCATCCAGAAAAAAAGAGGTAATTGTTCCCCTCTACTCATCACTCATTAGACCCATTATAGAGTACAACTCCCCTTTTGCTATGTACCTCACAAGACATCTACAACAACTGGAAAGGCCACAAAAATACTTCACAAAGAGGATTACTGGCCTCAAACAGATGCCTTATGCAGACCATCTCAAAAAACTCCAGCTTTACTCCATCGCATATCGCCTACTCAGAGGCGATCTCTGCCTAACATACAAAGCTATGTCAAACCCAGAACTGTTGGACATGCTCCACTTAAATAAATCCCAATCTCTCTGAGCTACATGCTCTAGGGACCTAAACCTTGTCACCACAATAAACAGAACATGCTGGAGGGATAGATTCCTGTCCCAGAGACTTCCCATACTCTGGAACAGACTACCTATCTATGTCAAACAGAGCTCCTCATTAGCACTCTTCAAGAAAAATCTTGATGATTGGATGGGTAATAGGAAATTCATCCCGGGGATCACTTCTGTGGTTCTGCTTGACAGGGGTGCAGGAAAATAATTTTCTTGGGTGGCGAAAGCCAGGGTACCTTTTTGTCTAGCCTTGTATAGGCCTAGTACCTACCTATGAACCTAATTGGTTTTAGAACACAATGCATTCATATTTAACAATCAATGGTATCTACAGAAGAGGGGTATGGCTATGGGGGCTACCTTTGCCACCATTTATGCTGATCTCTTTATGGGCTGTTTTGAGGCTTAGTATATTTATACCAGAAATCATAATTTTACATCATAGCTTATAATGTGGCATAGATACCTAGATTATTGTTGGGTGGTATGGCAGGAGAGGTGGCTGATTGGCATGATTTTGTAGGATACCTAAATAACAATCAATATGGTATCAATTTCAGTGGGAAGATTGATTTATTTACAATAGATTTCTTGGATGTAACTATAACTAAGGCCATTGATGGTACTATTATCACTAGTCTCTAGAAGCCTTTTTTTTCATTCTTTGCTTTCATGCCAGCATGTAATCCCTGTCATCACTATCATATAATACCCCCACATGTGTGTGTGTGTGTGTGTGTGTGTGTGTGTGTGTGTGTGTGTGTGTGTGTGTGTGTGTGTGTGTGTGTGTGTGTGTGCGTGCGCGCGCGCGTGGGACTGTAGAATGTGTGTTTCAGGTTTTTTTTTCTCTGTGCGATCTATTTACATATAGGAGGGTCTGGGGGGTGCAGGGGGCCTTGCCCCCTGCTTATGTTTAGTGTAGGTATGTGTATGTGTGGTGTTTTGTTATGTTTATGTTTTTTTGTGGTCTAGGTGTTGTGGTTTGTGTGTGGTGTAGTGTATGTATGTTCAGGTTTCTGATTTCAGCTTTGTGGGGTTTTGGTGTTATTATGGTTCGACTTTATGCACTTGAAATGCTGAAATTAAAGATTTGAGTATATGAAATGAAACCATGGGCTGGATTTACAAAGGCTTGCATGGAGTGTAAGACGGCAGACAGGCAATATGTCTGCCGAGCGATTCAGCAATGGCCAGCAGGGGCATGCATGAGAGCTTCTAAAGCTACTCTTGCACGGACAGTGTTATGGTATGCAAATTACAGCTATGCAAATGAGGTAAATTTGCGATCCAGGAAACACTAACCTGTCTGTGTAAGAGTAGTGTTATCTGCAGAAATGTACTCCGTTGGTAACAGAGTACCGTTCTGCAAATAGCTAAACGGAGCTATGACAGCTCCAAATAAAGGATGCATCTAGTTGAAGAAGCATGCTAATGGCCAAATATAAGGCCATTGGCATTTGCAAATGTTGTAAATCCTTAAAATCCAATGTTATTTTTTTTTTCCCCGTTCGCCAATGTTTAAGCGTAGTGCAGCGGCGCGCAAACGTGCTGTGCTTTAAATAAAATGAAAAAAAGGGAAAAATAGCCACAAATGTGCATTTTCACTAAAACACTTGTTCTGCTATGCAGGTGAATGGCAGGCTAAAAACAATATGGCCACTGAGTGCTGGTTGCTAAGGGGGGAAGCTCAGTGTGAGAGATGTAACCAAGCATTAGTAGGCAATACTATGCAAATTAGGATAAGGATAGTGAATCCCAATTTTCCCTGGCATGTGAGACATGTCCCTAGAGTGTAAGTGTAGGAGTAGGGGAGTAGAAGATAGGTGACATCATGAGGGGGTATGTCTGAAAGACTGTAAGATGATTGGAGCACAGTGGCTTGTGTTTGCCCTGAGTTGCTCAGGATTGCAAGAGGCATGTTTACAGTGGTACTAGCTGAAAACAAGAAACCAAAGGTGTACGCTGTGGATATAGCTGAACTCTCTTGCAAACGGGCACACAGCGTGTGCACGCATGTGCGCTTGTTTGCACCCTGCTGCCCCTTGTGGAAACAGAAAGGGAAAAGGAAGGAAAAGAAGTAGTAGGAAGTTAACCAAGGAGAACTAGCAGAGCTGCTAGGTGAAATATATCACACTCAGCCAATTACACAAGCAGTCAACTAGCCAATCCCAACCCAGCAATTTAAACTCTGCAAACAGCACTCTAACCTGTTTTTTCACAAGAACTCGGCAACACTGCAGTATACAAAGAGTGAAAACTTAAAAAGCTTAAGGCTGACAAAATGTTAGGGGCTGATATTGCTATCATAAACCAACATGTGCAAGGTGCTGAGGCTGGTGATGTTGTGAATGCTGCTGAGCAACCCACAGTGAGGAGACAGAGAAGAGTGTACAGACCCAGGGTAACCTACCAGGGGCTACATGAGCTGGAGATAGTGGAGCACTATAGAATGGACAGAGACCTCCTGCAGCAAATTGTTGAGCTGTGCCGTCCATGCCTCACACACAGAACCAACAGAGGGGAACCCATCCCAGTGGATACCAAGGTATGTGTTGGCCTACGATGGTACCTTCCAGAGACCAACTGGTGATATGATGGGGTTTTCACAGGCATCAGCATCCAGGGTACTGTACCAGTTCCTGGATGCCATGTCTGCACATGTCGGTGAGCATGTATATTTCCCCAGTTCCAGTGAGGCATTGGCCAGCAATATGCGTCTTTTCCACCAAATAGCAGAATACCCTGTGGTGGTGGGTGCAATAGACTGCACGCACATACACATCAAAGCACCACCCGGTGAGTGAGGTAGTGTCTACATCAACCGCAAGGGCTTCCCCCTCCATCAACTGCAAGGTTGTGTGCGATGCCCAGGGCATAATAATGAATGTGTGTGCTGGCTGCCCTGGAAGCTATCACGATTCCCACATCTGGCATCTGATGCAGCTGTAACAGAGATTTGCCAATGGGGACATCCCTGATGGTCACCTAGTGGGGGGATGCTGGATACACACTGGAGCCTTGGCTGATGACACCCATCAGAAATGCACACACACCCGAACAAGAATTCCATAATGAGGCACATGCACAAACAAGAAACATTATTGAGCATGTGTTTGGAATGCTCAGGTCATGGTTCCAGTGCCTGGACACATCTGGTGGAGCCTTGCAGTACTCATCAACTACATGTACCCAAATTGTCATGGTATGTGCCATGCTACACAATATGATCCTGCAAAAACAGCTGCAGCAAGAACAGCATGGGGCAGGGCCAAACAGCCCCCCACCATTGCCAAGGCCTGCACAGGCACAGCGTGACTCAGAGGAGGAACAACCTGAGCCTGCCCCAGTAGGCAGAAGGAGGCATGTCCAGTATGCCCTGGCCTTGGCAAAGAGGCAACGCATAGCACATACACTGACTCAGTAGGAACCCTGGAAATGACACCTCTCTCTGACTCGCACATAAAATAAAAGGGATGCCTAACTTGACACTACCTGTTTTCAAACATCAGAATAACCAGCGTATAAATCCAGAAAAACAAAAGTGGCGTAAAACAAAATGCTGAACGCCCAAGAACCAGGAAAGAACTGCTGATAATTAAAAACTTTTATTTAACAAGACTGCAAGGTTAAGCGCCACCACCTATGTGCGGGCTTCATCAGAACAATTAATAACCATGGCTACAGTGTATATATATTGATTTTGGCGACAAATATTACAATAACATAAAAGCCATGGCTATAATATATGCAAATCGTATGAGTCCAATAATAACTATAAAATGTTAATAACCCAGGCATCCTCTTGATAAGACAACTGTTGTGAAACCCAGGCATCCTCTTGATAAGACAACTGTTTGCTGAAAAATATATAAACCTATAGCATATAGGGAATGCTATTGGCAAATATTAACTGACGCCACAACCCCACCTGGATTAAATGATTACATAGCGGTTAAACCAATTTTTGGACATTTAAAAGTGTATCAGTGAAACATTTTAGTAAAGTATCATATTTGGGATGTACAAGTTTTGAGTCAATTGTATTTTTTGATGAAATTAACATATGTTAACAATTTATTATTATGTATGTAATTTATAGGGAATTGATATTTATTTGTACATTTACACATTTATATGTACATTTTATTTTATTATACTCTTATACAACTATTTAAAACTATGTATTTTATACTTACAAATTTCATATAGGTTTATATATTTTTCAGCATACAGTTGTCTTATCAAGAGGATGCTTGGGTTATTAACATTTTATAGTTATTATTGGACTCATACGATTTGCATATATTATAGCCATGGCTTTTATGTTATTAAATCAGTATATATACACTGTAGCCATGGTTATTAATTGTTCTGATGAAGTGCTTGCTGACAACACAATTTCATGTATAGGGAGTGTACTATGTGCATCTGACATAGGCAGCCCTGCAGCACCACTTGAGGCATGATTGTCCTATATTAAGCAATATAAAGCAGTGTTAAGCACATTTTACCACTATTTAGCATATTTAAGCACAATTGCGTGGAGCTGCGTGTCGCGCAAACTCGTGCAATGTTGGGCAACATTGGGCAATGATGGGCAAAGTCGGGTAAACATGCTCACACCTGCTTTACTATTCCTTAACCAGTCAGGTCTGCCCAGCAGGAAAATAAAAAGCGGTGATAGAGCTCGAACTCAGGATACTGTGCACTGTAGTCACAGTACTGAACCACTAAGCCATGACAGCATTTCACTGGCACAGACACAGCAGGGCAATTGTAGACTAATGCAAACACAAACAAATGCTGTATCATGCCCTCTGAACTTCCCCCCAGGCCTATGCAGACATATAACAGCAGGCCAGGCAATGTGATGTGGGTTGGGTAGGCTATGAAGTCACAAACTAATATATGTGAAATTGGAAGCTAAGTCTGTAGTACAGTAGTATGCCTCAAGCCAGTACGATAGGCAACAGTACAGACTGAAATGGAGTACCCTGACATAGCAGTGCAGGCCTAGCAAATGTATATAAGTGTCAGGTGAACGCCTCATCCTATGTACACCCGCAGTAACAATCAAGTGTGCCCCCTGGGTAGAAATGTACAAATAATGGCTGTCCCCCCTGTATGTATAAATGTTGATACATCTATGCAAAGTGACTCATGGAAGCCCTGCAGGCACAGTGTGCTTCCTGTCAATGTACAACACAAAGGTGAGCCCTGAAGTAAAAAACAACCTGATCTTTCACACACATATAGTATATATGTCCATACTGGGCATGCTCACACACTTAAATAAATGAAGCAAGTGTCAGTCAACAACAAACTGAAAGGTCATACTGGGCATGCTCACACACTTAGGCCATGTCTGAGTACAGCAGTGGGCCACACATATCTGGCAGTTGCAGTTCTTACCCCAGAAACTTGTCACTATTCACCAATCCTGCCTTGCACACACAGTTATATGAAAACAGACCCATATAATATATTGGACTCCTGTCATAATCAAACTATGTACTACAAGTACTGAACTTGTTCAGAGAAAGTGAAAATTCAAAGAAGACCAATACATCTCCGATCAGTATCATCAATAAACAATGAGCACTCCTAACATTATCCAATCCATGTTCTGGCAAAAATATTGTCAGAGTCCATAGAGAACCATGAAGCTTTCTTTCACAATGTCATATATATCAATGTAAACACATATATGTTCTGAGTCAGTGCAAACTGTAAATGAATACATGTACATGACTGACACCGCCAACATCTTGTCAGACAGGTTCATACATATTTACCCCCCTCTCACTGACAAAAGGGCCCATTATCATACCTGGAGACTGTGAAAACCCAGAAATCACATATACAATGGTTAAATAGCACTTTCCAAACCTAAAAACACGGCATCTATGGGATGACATGGCTTCCCTAGCTGTGTCATATGTGAACTCCAAAACAAACAGACCCTGCACCTGAACAGTCTGTTGAGACTCACCCTCTGTACAGGATATGAAACTGTTGAATGCATTACAGCAACATTTGGCACACTCCACAAGTATTGGTGCACAACAGACCATATGAACTATTGTCTTATAAGCCTGATCTGCAAGGCCATGGAGTCCATCATGATGGAAATCATAAACAGAGCTATTGTGAGCCTACAAACACCCAACCTTACCAATTTCAGTTTTGTCAGGGGCAGATCATGGTTCCCAAACATGCTAGACTGTTTTCAAGGCAGTCACCCAGGACATACATCAATGAAATGAGCTGCACACATCCCACATAGACCTTGGAAAGCCCTCTTCCAACATCCCAGACACATGTCGTATCCAGAAAATCAACAACCAGTGCATAAATATGTATGTCATATGATGGATTGACAACTGGGGCACAGATAGATCCCACAAGATAAGAATTGTGGTGGTCTGTTCAAGCTGGTAACAACTGCTGTCCCCCATGGCTCAGTCCTGGGACCCCTCCTGTCTGGTGTATACTTTTCAGAAATACAGTCAAACACATGAGGGCTATGTTTAGCAAAGTTTGTGGATGACTGCAAAAAAGTTGTCATAATCGATGTTTGGGACAACAGAGACATCCTTAAAAAGGGTCTCAGTCAGACATATGTGGTGTAAAAATTATGCCCTTGAGCTACAGTCATACAAATAGCACATAGGTGCCAACACCCTAAATATGGAGGTGATAATAAGGGATCTATGGACACATGTGGATAGTCATCTCTACTTCTAGAAACATATTCACAAAGTGGTTAGAAAATCATGCTATGTGTTCCCACAAACTGCCAAGGTCTTTGCATGTCGGTCAAAGGAGGTTCCCTCTACTCATCAGTCATCAGACCCATCAGAGAGTACCACAACACACTTGCGATGAATCTGACTAGGCACCTTCAGCAGCTGGAAAGACCACTGAAGTACCTCAACAAGAGGATTAGTGGCCTCAGTTGCCCCATGCAACAAGACTGAATTTAACTCAATCTGTACTCTGTTGCATACTGTCTACTCAGGAGATCTCTGCCCAACAGACAGGTCCATGTCCAATGCAGAACTGATGTACATGCGCTATCTGAAGTAAACCCAAGCTCACTGTACCACATGTTCTAGGGATATCATCATCACAATATTAAATAGAACATGTTGGAGGGATACATGACTAACTCACAGACTTCCCTTGCTTTGGAACAGGCTCCCAACCAACATTAAGCCGAGACCCTCACTGACACTCTTCCAGAGGAGCCTTGATGAGTGTATGTGAAACTGAACTGTCACACCATGGATCACTTCATCAGCTCTACTACACAGAGGCCTAGGGAACTAACTCCATGGGTGGTGATAGCTGCACACTCTGGCCATACTAATATATGCCTTCAGGCAGATAGCCTATTACCTACCTATGTACCTATATATATATATATATATATATATATATTTATGTAGGGGAACACAGTATAATAAGCCAAAGATGGATGGGCAGAGATGTGTGCAAGAGGGTGACCATGACAGGGAGCCATCCAGGACTGTCCCACCCAGCACACATCCCAGTTGCATGAAAGACATGAGGTGCACATCTCTCCCACTGTACATAACAGCCACCAGTATCTGTAAGCATTACAGTGTATGTGGTCCATGTGCCTGCTGTACAACATGACTGTACAATGAAGTACACATCTACTATCTGTAGACATGTACCTGTCACATAGGTTCATAGGTATGTAGTAGACTATCTCCATGAAGGCATATATCAGCCTACGCAAGTTGTGCAGCTTTCACCACACCACTGCGTGGTCTCCCAAGGCCTAGTTCTAATAGTTAGTAACCTAAGACCCTTCCTAGTGGGGCTGCTGATGTGATGTCTGGCATGAATTGTCTGTTTCCTGTCCACTCATCAAGGTTCCAATTGAAGAGTGTCAGCGAGGGGTTCTGTCTGATGTACATTGGGACTCTGTTCCACAGTAAGGCAAGTGTCTGGGATGGCACTCTATCCCACCAGCATGTTGTATTCATCGTTCTGATGAGGTTCATATCCTTAGAATGTGTAGGGCGACTCAATGTTGTTATGTGTAGATGGAGCATGTTCAACAGTTATGTGTTGGACATGGCTCTGTATGTTAGGCAGAGTGTGCCTCTGAGTAGGTGGTATGCAACGAAGAACAGATTTAGTTTTACCAGTTGTGTTGCATAACACAACTGTTTGAGGCCAGTAATCCTCTTGGTGAGGTACCTATGTTGTCTCAACAGCTGCTGGATGTGCTAAGTCGAGTACATCCAAAATGGTGCACTGTACACAATGATGGGTCTGATGATGTAAGAGTAGAGTGCCAACACTACCTCCTTGGATCCTGATGCAAACCCTTTGTTGATTAGGTGGGCCACATAGGCTCTCCCAATCACTTTGGCAACATGGTTGTCAAAGGAAAGATGACTATCTACTTGTGTCCCCAGATCCCTTATCACCTTGTCATTTCTAAGGGGGTAACACCTATGTGGTAGTTTGTGGGTCTTTTGTTTTCAACAAAGAGGATCACTATGTGTTCCTCCACAGTGAGCTTGAGGCCATGATTCTGACACCACACATCTGTCTCATAGAGTCCCTTCTGGAGAATATGTCTGTCTTCTGGGGAATCCTTAATGGCAAACACTTTACAGTTCCAAGGAAACTTAGTCAACCACAACTCTCCTATGTTGGCATGTACATTTGAGAAGTCTATACCAAACAGGAGGGACCCCAGGACTGAATCCTGGGGGACACCAGTCATTACCAGTGCAGAGTCTGACATGTAGCCAGCAACTCGTAATGTGTGGGACCTATCTGTGAGCCAATTTGCAATCCATCTTGTGATGTATGTATTCATGGCCAGGTTGGTGAGTTCATCTATGATACCTGACTGGGGAATGGTGTCAAAGGCCTTAGCGAGGTATAGGTAGGCTGTGTGTACATCCTCACCCTATGTGCTATGATTCAGATTCTGATGCTGGAAGGTATGGAATGAGTAGTATCCTGTTAGTGTTGGTGTGCTATCTGGAGCCTTGATCTAGGTTACTGATACTGCACAGATATCAATATTCTCCATAATGAGAAGTGCCTCGAGTGTGTGCATCTGGAGGCTGAGACTTCTGGCAATGAGTAGCATTTAGCTCACTTTGTGATTATTTGTGTTGGTTATGGGGTTTGGTTTGTCCTGCATGACCGGTGTTCCACACCTGACATCAGCACCTCATTGGTCGCATCTGACCATAAGATAATTACCCTACATATCCACATTCTGGACCCTCACCCCCATTAAGGAAACCATGTTACAAAATGTCTCCAAAGCCAACTTCATGCTTCTTAAGACAGAAGTGCTGAATTGCAGGACACCCATGCAGATGGAAAATACAGTTATGACTACTGAATCCTTCACAATTGCACTTCATAAGCACTTACATGACTGCATCCATCGTGCTATCCCAAACAGAACCAAGACGCTAACCTCCAAGAAAAGGAAGCCAATCTGGTGTTCCCCTGCCATAAACAAACTGCACAACAGAAGGAAAATACTGTTGCAAAAGAGGGTAAAATCCCATGACGGGAGGAGCTCCATGGTCCACATCAGTAAGAAGCTGTGATCCATGATAAAATCCTCCAAAGCTAGTTATGAAAACAAAATTGACACTGATTCTAAAGACAGCCACAAAGCATTCTATAGCTATGTCAAGAATCTCAATGGCAACACTCAGAACTGCTCTGAGTTACAGCACAATAGCACTAAATATACAGACCCAACTGATATTGCCAACATCCTGGCAGATAGGATAAGTGCTAACTTTACCCCCCTCTCACCCATGAAAGAGCACATCTCTATAATGGAAGACTGCAAAGTTGCTGTCATAATTGCTGTACAGGTAAAAAGCACTCTCCAAAGCCAGGAACACAGCATCCATGGGACCAGATAACATCCTAGGCTGTGTTCTACAAAAATTACAGAACAAACAGGCACCACACCTACCTACCATGTTCAGTCATAGCCTCACCTCAGGCTTTGTGTCTGCTGAATGGTGCACAGCGATGGTTATCCCACTACACATGGGGGAGCCACCATGGACCACAGGAACTAGCGCCCCATTAGCCTGATGAGCCTGCTCTGCAAGGCCATGGAATGTATCATCATATAACTTATAAAAAAAGACATTGGTAATCTCCAAACTCTGGACCACAACCATTTTGGGTTTGTAAAAGGCAGATCATGTCTCCTAAACCTGATAGACATCATTGAAGCAGTCACCAGAACTGTAGACAAGGGTAAGGTGGTTCACACAGCCTATGTAGATCTTGCCACGGCTTTCAACACCATCCCCCACTCTGGAATTATAGATAAACCCACTAAACTAGGTATAAATCACTATGTCACAAGATGGGATGCCAACTGGCTAACTGACAGAACACACACTGTGAAAGTAGACTCCAAGTACGACATTGGACCAGAGACAAGTACAGTACCACAGGGTTCAGTCCTGGGTCCTGTCCAGTCTGGTATCTACTTCCCTGAAGTAACCTTTAACATGGAAGGTCTGTAGCTAATGAAGTTTCCAGATGACTGCAAACTAGGAGCCATAATCGAAACTACTGAAGATGTGGACATCCTACAAAAGGGCCTCACTGAGACAGATGCCTGGTGTCAAAGCCATGGCCTCAAGCTCAATGCCAAAAAGTGTATTGTCATCCCCTTTGGTAAAAACTCTGTAGCCATGAACTACAACATAGGCGGTAGTATACTTAACACTGAAAGTGTAATAAGAGACCTTGGGTCACAGGTGGACAGTGGACACACCTGTGATAATCACATCCCCGCAGTAGTCCAGAAATCCTTCTACGTGGCACACCTCATCACAAAAGGTGTCTCATGCAGAATAGAAGAGGACATTGTTCCCCTCTACTCATCACTCACTAGATCCATAATAGAGTACAATGCCCCTTTTGCTATGTACCTCACAAGACATCTACAACAACTGGAAAGCCTGCAGAAATACCTCACAAATAGCATTAGCAGCCTGAAATACATGCCATGCACAGACCATCTCAAAATGCTCCAGCTGTACTCTCTCGCATATCGCCTACTCAGAGGTGATCTCTGCCTAACATACAAAGCTATGTCAAACACAGAGCTGTTGGACATGCTCCATGTAAAACACTCACAATCCCTCTGATCCTTGGTCCCAAAACCCAGATTGAAATACAAAAGGAAGTGGTGTATCCATTTACCTTATGGATACCCACACCTTCAGGTTAGTGGCACAGCATGAGGCCTTGGAGACCATGCAAGTGCAACTAACATTGGGCAAAGCTGCTCATCAGATTGTAGCCTGCTACAGATCACCTACCTTGTCTCAGGAATCTCACTCAGTATTCCTGAGAACAGTGGAAAATGTAAAGGTCATACCAAACACTATTATATGAGGAGATTACAACTACCAAAACACTGACTGGGAGAATTACTCATGTACAGTGTCCTTTTCCCAATGCTTCCCAGAGTATAAAAACTAAAACGCTCTGGAACAGCTGGTTACCACGCCCACTAGAGGTAACAACATACTGGACCTGATCATCACCAACATGGGGTACCAGTGCTCCACAACAAAGATAAACCCCTCACTGGTAATATCAGATCATAAAGTAATCACACTGGACATCAACATCACCCCCCCCCCACAGTCAAGGAAACCACTGTGAAGAAAGTTTCTAAAGCAAACAGCACACTTCTCAAGACCAAAGTGGAAAGTTCAAAAGCACCATTGCTATAGGATAATGCTATACAATCTGCAGAATCATTTACAAGTGCATTCTATGAGCATCTACAGGGATGCATGGATCGAGACATGCCAAATAAAACCAAGACGCACTCCTCCAAAAATAGGAAACCAATCTGGTGGTTGTCGCACTTAAATAAGCTATACAACAGAAGGAGGGAACAAACACATGATAGAGCAAACTTCACATAAGGAAAGGCATCACTGATCATTATTAGGAAGAAACAATGATCACTCATAAAATAATCCAAGGCCAGTTTCTAAAGACAAATTGCCAAGGAATGTAAGAATAACAGCCACAAAGCCTCCATTAGCTATACCAAACATTTAGGTGGCAACTCTCAAAAATGCTGTCAGCTACTGCAAAATGGAAAAAAGATACACTGAACCAACTTACATTGCCCACATCCTGATGGACAAGATCAGTGCAAACTCCCCCCCACATCACCTCCCAAAAGGGTCTGTGTCCATCCCAGAAGAATGCAGAGCACCAGACTTCATGGACATGCAGGTAAAAACAGGCCTCCCCAAAGCTAATAACACAGCATTGATGGGACTGGATGGTGCCCCAGGCTGCGACTTACACCAGCCCCAAAAGGAACTACACCCTCACCTACATTCACTGTCCAGACTCAACCTTACCACAGGCTATGTACCCAAGGAATGGCATACAGCAACAGTCATCCAGCTCCACAAAGGGGGTGCCACAACAGAACCAGGAAACCATTGCCCTATAGGCCTACTCAGCCTGGTCTGCAAAGCTATGGAGCAAATTATCATGGAACGCATAAACAGAGACATTGGGGACCTCCAGACACAAGACTCTACCCAATTTGGCTTTGTTAAAGGTAGATTCTGGCTCCTAAACCTAGTTGACTTATTTGAAACAGTTACCAAGGACATAGATGAAGGAGAAAGTAGTCCACACAGCCCACCTGGAACTCACTAAGGCCTTTCGACACCATTCCCCACTCTGGCATCATGGACAAGCTTACCAGCTTTAACATTAACAGCTATGTCACAGGATGGGTGGCCAACTGGCTCACAGATCAAACACACATGTTCAGAGTTGCGGGTATCATGTCCGTCTCTAAACCAGTCACAAATGGCATCTCACAGGTATTGGTCCTGGGACACCACCTGTTCAGTAGATACTGCTCAGAGGTACAGGCAAGCATGGGAGGAGTATGGCTGAACAAGTTTGCAGATGAATGATAACTGTGGTCCATAATCGACTCCATGGCTGACACAGACATCCTACAGAAGGGTTTTACAGAGACAGATACCTGGTGTCAAAACAATGCCCTCAAGCAGAATGCCAAAGAATGCATAGTCATTCCCTTTGGATAAAACAAAGTGCACACAAATTACCACATAGGTGGTAATCCAGTATGTACGGAGAATGTAATTATGGCCCTGGGGACCCAGGTAGATAGTAAACTCTCCTTTGATGATCACATTGCCAAAGTGTCTACAAATTCCTTCTATGTAGCCCACCTAATGTCACCTAATGTAACCCACTTTGTCTAGTCTGATGATGTCACCATCCTACAAATATACCTGTGGAAAGAAGAACTCCCAGTAATAGGTATAGTGCATCGTGTAAATGCGTACTGCTCTAGTATCATTAAGCAGTTTAGTAGGGGTTTGAATACTGCACTTGATAACTATTGAGAGTGTGTGCCTCTGTGTAGAGGAGCAACATTTTTGGAGACAACTACAACACCTTAAAAATGGTGTACTTTTCTTTGTCAAGTCTGATGATGTCACCATCCTACAGATATACCTGTGGAAAGAAGAACTCCCAGTAATGTGTATAGCACGTCATGTAAATGCATACTGCTCTAGTATTGTTAGGTAGGGGTTTGAATCCTGCACTTGACAACTGTGTGTGTGTATATATCTCCTTGTAAAGGAGCAACCTTTTTGGAGACAACTACAACACCTTAAAAGTGGTATACTTAGCTTTGTCAAGTCTGATGATGTCACCATCCTACAAATATATCTGTGGAAAAAAGAACTCTCAGTAATGTGTATAGCATGTTGTGTAAATGCATGCTGTTCTAGTATCATAAGATAGTTAGGTAGGGGTTTGAATCCTGCACTGGCCAACTGTATGAGAGTGTGTGTGTATATTTCCTTGTAGAGGATCAACCTTTTTGGAGACAACTACAACACCTTAAAAGTGATATACTTATCTTTGTCAAGTCTGATGATGTCACCATCCTACAAATATACCTGTGGAAAGGAGAACTCCCAGTAATGTGTATAGTGTGTCGTGTAAATGCGTACTGCTTTAGTATCATAAAGTAGTTAGGTAGGGGTTTGAATCCTGCACTTGGTGAGTGTGTGTGTGACACAGTTGGTCACTGTGTTGTGGGTTTTGCTTTTACTACTGTATGACATGTCACAATGACAACAGTATGTGCATTGCACGTCAGGTAGCTGTGTGGCAAATACATACATGTACATGTGACCTCAATTATTTCAGAGGTGGAAACCCTGCTTTCTCCATGAACACATCTGTTATCTTTGCCAGAGTGTGCTGCTGCTTTTCAGACCTTAGGTCACATCTGTATGCTTGTGACAATCCCGGCCACTGCAGTGATCCCTGGCCTCGGTCATCCGTGTCACGCACACTCATTACGGTTTCTATTGAATAGTGTGAGTGAGGGTTTATGCCTGAGGTATATTTCAGACCAGTTAAAATGCAGCAAAGTCTGTCAATGATGGCTATTCATTATAGGTGTACAACAACCTTTGTGGATATGCATGCAGACCCCTTATTGCTTATGTGATTCACAGAGGGATTTCAAAATACCTTTGGAAATGTGATTACCAAAGGAGAGATGATGTAACACTTGGCTGCATGTACACATCAGTACCTGTCAACATGTTGGGGGCTACTACCTATGTGGTACTGTGGGGATACTATGTTTTGTAATGGTGGATGACCATGCTTTAGTTGGCTTATAAATTTACAGCATGGGTTTGACAACAGGTATCTGTCTGTATGATACCCTTGTGGAGGATGTGTGTGTCATCTGGAGAATGCATTATAGGCCACAGTATGCATTTCCAGACGTGGATGGACATATCCCTACTGTGTTTGCTTGTACCTAAGTGAGCTATATGGCAATTAGGAGTGGTCCCAGGAATGGGTGCAGGTGAACACCACTGGTTACTGGCATAGTATAGTTCCTGAAGGTTACAAATGTTACTGCGTGTCCTACATCTGTGTCAGTTGTCAAGACATCATCTAACGATTGTTTATGGTCAGGCTGTAGAGGTTATGTATACTACCAGAATGCAAACCAATGACAGATAGTAACAGTATCACCCACAGCACAGTGTCAAACCATGTCATACACACATGTGTACCCAAGTTCCAAAATGTGTGTAGTACAATGCATACTGGCCGCCAATAGAAACTATGGAGTGTTAACACTGTGTAATACAGAGCATGTCACCCTGCCCATGTGTCCACTATGCACGTTCATGAAGACAGTGCACCTCCACCATGTTCACAAATGTACACCTGCAAACCTGTGCTGCACACATCCCACACGTACTGTCCACTCTCTAGCACATGCTGCCAATACTACACACATCAGCCAAGTGGCACATGGGCGGACAATACACTATTGGGATTAACACTGGTGTAAACAATACTACATTGACAATCATAGCTTTAATGCATCATGCCTGCTCAGCTACACCTTGAAGGATATCATTACACTTTACTGCTGACAACATGCTAACATTGCTATACTGCCATAAAGTCACCCTGTGCATCAGCACCATGTTAGCCTGTTCCTACATCAATGTTACAGATGACAGGAGGTGGCACAGGTTTCATCATATGCACAGGGTGTGTTGTTGGTTTGCCAGAGGCCTACATTGAGCCATACAATCGACATGTATGTGTGTGTGTGTGTGTGTGTGTGTGTGTGTGTGTGTGTGTGTGTGTGTGTGTGAGGGCCAAGAGTACTGGTATGGGCCAATGCTGATGTAATGTGTGCGGATTTGTGTTATCCCTTGGTGTCTGGTTTATGTGTGTGTGTGTCTGCAAGCACACAGTTCCACCATTTGGCTGACATATATGGGGATTTGTGGGACAGCCACAGACTGTACCTGCCAGGCTTTACAGATCACCATCTCCGGCCACGGATACGGTACCTGTGCTTGGCAGGGGTGCTACTGACAGTATCAGGCACTAAGCCAGACTGAGTACTATCCTCAGAGGTAGACATGTGTACACTGGACCCAGGTCCCTGCTGGGACTGTCCAGAGCCACATGCATGTGGTCTTCTAGGACGGTCTATGGACAGCCCACCCCCAACATTGCTGGGGCTGGTACTGGCACTACAGGAGCGGCTGTGACTTGAGGGACATCCACGGCAACTGCCAGCTGCTGATGTTGCTGGCATATGTCCACGTCGACGTCTCACCCATCCCGCACTGTCCTGACACATGGGCATGACATTGCGGAGGGCATGTAATGTCTCACCCCTACATCTATCAATGACCTCAGTGTAATTCTGGACGGCACCTGCTAGGTAATGGATACTGTCGTTTAAAGCAGTGTTATGTGCCCTGTGTGCCCTTAGTCCTTGTCTGGTTACCGTTCCATATGTGCCTGTGCCTCCATGACAGCCTGGAACATGCATGAGTTTGTAAGACCTGTGGCATGTCTGCCAATGGCATGATGGGCAGCAGTGCTCCGATGAGAACCCCTGGACATCTGCCTATGTGGTACCCTTCCAGACATCTGGGTATGGCTGCTGTGTTGGGATGCATGTGCCATAGATACCACACTGTCCTGGCCAATGCTGGCTGTACACTGTCCCTCAGCTAAGGGCATTGGTGATGGATGTATTGGCAGTATGACTGTGTGCATGGATGGGGTGGACACTTGTGTACTGTCGATTGTTGGCTCAACGACAGACCCTGGCAAACATGCCTGTGCCTCAACCTACCTATCCTCATTATCACAATTTGTGTCAGTGACATCAGGTTCCCTGCTACAGTGAACCAGCCCAACCTAAGCACCTGTGAGAGGAAGACAGGAAACACACTTTACGACCTGTACATGATGTCAGAACACATGCACACATGAACAAATGCACACATGCATACATGCACAAGTGCACACATGCACACAGGAACACATGCACACATGCACACATGAACACATGCACACATGAACACATGCACACATGCACACAAATACACTCCCCACTAAAGCAGAGACACACACACCACCAGCAATCCAGAACATACTCAATAGCGGTTGATGGTGGAGTACAGTATCACAAGACAAACACTCATATCACACGTGTCAGCATGCAGGGCATGTGTTGCTCAACAGCATGCCCAGTCATATCACAAGTGTCAGCATGCAGGACGTGTGTTGCTCAACAGCATGCAGTGGGAGTGTAGACAGTCCTTGCTAATAACAGTATACATGGCTTTGATGCATGTGTGTTGTTCAGTGATTAGCCTCACCCTGGCATGCAATGTGTACATGGACACAACATTGCTGTGCAAGTATTGTAAGCTCTTCAATGTGCTGTGCACCATCACTCACAGGTATACATACCATGGCTGGATGTTTATCTGTGTGTCACATAGATATCCGTTACTAATTAGAGCATCTGTGTTTTTAACAAATAATTGTGGACACAGGTTTAGCTCATGCATGCTATGTATACACACAGGATGAGTGGTGCGTGTATACCTGATGGAATACCATTGCTCAACATAGCCATTGTACAGTAGTTATGGTGAGTGTAGAATATATTGTGGACATGCCAGTGCCAGCCATGACATGGCATGCTACAATACAACTGCAACATTAAACATCACACATATGCAATGTGTGCCATGTGACTTATACACTCAATAGCATTACAAGACATATATGTGTCACTTTGTGCAAATGGTGATTGCTATGCATATTGTGTATAGGTGCATATGTTTGCACACACACACAACATTGAGGTGTACAGCAATGAATGCTATGTGTAGTACTGTGGTTACTGTAACTGGATGGCATGTAGTACCATGAGCCATCATCATGCAGAATCATGTGGTCACTCAAGGCTACTAATGTGTGCCAGACCTGCACCTATCATGCTGTACCTGAACCACAGTACCATGGCTACATTCACCATTTCACAGCCAGTTGTTACATGGATTTGTAAGGTGCCCAATAGGGAGCATTGCCTAACATGAATGCGTTGTGTGTTGAGGAATGTCGCACTGCCTCATGATAGGCCTCTACCATTCAGGTATATTATGTGTGCTGTGTGGATGACATTTGGGATACTGGAGTGTGACCTTACAGCGTGTGTCTGAATACGCCATGTGTAGCATATTAACATGTACTGCGTATGACAGAGTTGTGTATGTCATGTGCATGTGTATCGACTGCCTATCCAATGTCCACTATAGTGTAGCCACAATTGTTTGGGATGCTCTGTGTATTGCATGTATTTGAGGCAGCCACTCACGTTACTGAGATGTGCATAGTCTCACAGCAAACATGCACAGCATGCATTACACCTCACCTATGACATGCACATTTTATTTGCAATATTAAATGTAGAACACACTCACCAGCATGTGCATGATCTAACAATAGAGGTAACAGTAGTCTACAGATATGCCATGTTACCTGCACGCTCCATGTGAACTTGCTTTGGGGGCTCCAGCCTCCATGATGATACATGTGTGCTGTTGTTTTTAGCCAGGAACCCCCAGGCTCAGGAGCAGCTCCTCCACTCTGGTGGGGGGGTGGCAACCCCACCACCTGTGGCAAGCTGTTGCCTACGGACATCAGAAGCATGCTGCAGAACATGTCTAAGTAAATCACTGCAGTGTTGGCGTACCTGCTCATATGTCCAGTTATGCATGCCTATGTCATTTATCCTACGGACAACATCTTGCCACAGTGCAGTCCGCTCATGCTGGTTCTGGCTGGTTCTTGAGAATAGCAGGGTGTAGTGTTGGATGTGATGGGTGGTTAGTATTTCATCCTCTGCACGACTATAGGCAGGGTTGCGATGGTGGGCCATGACCCTGGAAGACAATGAAACAATATGTGTGAGCAAGTCATGCAGCACACTTAACATTTTACAGTACAGATATCACTGAACTGCCATAAATAGCAAACTATTGTCTGTCAGAGGATACACACTTTCAATACCACATATCAGTGCTCAACCTACAACTGCCTGACAGTGCCTGACACGCTCTATATATTAAAACATTTTCTGCACAGCAACAAAGAGAAATCACTCTGTAAGACTATGCAACAGTACATGGCACACTGTATGTGACACAATGCACCACCTATTCACAGGAGATATATAGCAAGCTAATGCATAAAGAAATATGTAACCCATTGCAATGATTGTAAATTCCAATTACAGTTTTACCAGTATACCACACTAGTTAATGATGGAAAATCCCTGCCTAAAATATGTGCACATTCGTGAATATAGGTGGCATACTGCTGTACTAGACTATACATGTTGCTAGATACGCACTTATATCCTGTAACACACATATGACTGAGGCCATGTTACAGGCATACCCACACACACATCAGACATACATACAGGACACAGAGGTATGGCAACCCAGATGAGCTTTACGTGTGTACCGTACAGTACTGTGTGTCAGTACTTACAAACCCTTATGCCTGAGGTATGTAATCTGTGAGGACTACAGGGAACACACAAAACAGTGTTTCCAAGCAATGTGGACATACACCATACTGTGCTGTTTAGGCCTACAGCTTCAGGTAGTACTACAGTTCATACAGGGGTTTGATTCACCAGCAGTACCAATCAATGAGCATACATGTACTGCTTTATCCTCCAGTGGCACACCCCAGTTAACATGAAGGGACTACATCAGACCGTATGCCATACTGCTTTTTCTGGCTAGCAATAGCATACACATCTTTTGCTGGGATCAGAGCTAGGACACATAATACCATGACAGAAACAGTTTCCCACTAAGCTATCCCACATAAACACAACTGTAACACATTCACCAGCACATTCACCATCACACTCAGTCAACCTCACATAGCAATTATTGCAACAAGTACATGTAGGTGGGTATTGGTTCATAGGTAGGTAATAGGCTATTGGCCCTAGGGCCTATAGAAACCTAGCCAGACAGTACCCTGGCCTTTGATACCCAAGTAATTTAATTGCATGTGCCCCTGTCAAGCAGAGCCACAGAGGTGATTCCTGAGGTGTATTTCCTATCTCCCATCCAATCATCAAGACTATTCATGATGAGTGCTACTGAGGAGCTTTGTTTGCTATTGATAGGTAGTTTGTTCCAGAGTATGGGATGTCTCTGAGATAGGAATCTATCCCTCCAGCATGTTCTGTTTATTGAGGTGCAAAGGTTTAGGTCCCTGGAGCGTGTAGCTCATAGGGATTGTGATCTGTTTACATGGAGCATGTCCAACAGCTCTGGGTTTGACATAGCTTTGTATGTTAGGCAGAGGTCACCTCTGGGTTGCCAGTATGTGACACAGTCTAGCTGTGGTTTTGTGAGATGGCCTGCATAGGCCATCTGTTTGAGGACAGTATTACTCTTTGTGAGGTATGAGTGTGGCCTTTCCATTTGCTGTAGATGTCTTGTGAGGTACATACCAGAAGGGGCATTGTACTCTATAATGGGTTTTGTGAGTGATGAGTAGAGGGGAACACTGACCTCTTTTTCCCCGGATGACACAGCTTTTGTGATGAGGTGTGCCATGTAGACAGATTACATGACTAGTGTGGCACTGTGATTATCAAGGGGAGATTACTGTCCACCTGTGTCCCATGGTCTCATCACACTTTCGGTGTTAAGTCAACTACCACCTATGTGGTAGTTCATGGGTACAGAGTTTTTAGCAAAAGGGATGTCAATGCATTTCTGACATTGAGCTTGAGGCCATGGCTTTTTCACCAGGCATCTGTCGCAGTAAATATGACTCTTGTCTCTCTCTCTCTCTATATATGTATATTATATATATATATATATATATATATATATATATATATATATATATATATATACACATACATATAAACATCCATTGGTGTACATATAGATATACATATAGGCACATATACAGTACATCTTTCATGGTGGGAATATCAATTATGCGAAGTATGTGAGGTATACAGTTATGTAATGATATTGCACAGTCTTGTGTGAAATGCATTGAAGGTGTTCTCAGCCCATGTGGCTTTAGCAGGCCTCACTGGCTGCAACACTGCAAACCTAACAAATCACACCCACAGCGTTTAACCACCACATGTCATATACCAGTACTGTATGCTGTCTTGTTTGCCACACACTACTACCTGCATACAAATATGCACATAACAACCTTCACCAACATATATATGACCTCCCTTCAGAAACAGTTGCAGTATGTCCCTTGCTCTATGCATGTAAACAGATGCTAATATATCTGACACAGATATATCTCTCAGTATGTGTGTGCCATACACACACAAGGTCCACACTGTTTGAAGTCCCTGGACCTCACGGCTGACCTGTTGGGCCTTGCTGCAACATGAACAGGTGTCACGTGTGAGCACCTAGTAATATAAGAGGGTGTATACATAGCTGCAAATGCTAGATTAGCATACTAGCCTGGTACAGCAGTTGCCATTGCTAAGCTACACGTTGATATGACTATCATGCATGTGTTACTCTGTCACATCCATGGTTATATAGCTGTATGTGCTACTCCTCCAAACAGCCATTGTCCACACTACAGTACAGAACACAGATATGGTTCAGATGTTTGACATTTAATGCTGAGCTACATATATCGCAGTTATGTCCCACTGCACACAGCTACACATTGATTTGTCCATGGCAGTAGTTATGCAGGGCATCTGTGCATAGATACATACTGCTGCCACATATTGATGTTTCAAAGTATGTAGAGTAGTCTTCAAATACATCTACTACATGCCAGTAAATACATATCTGTTACATAGCTTTCCTTTGTATGTGTTCGTAGTTTTCAGTTCAGTGTGTCTTTGCCTTTTTTTTTTTTTTCGGCTGGTGTGGGTGGGTGTGTGTCTCTCTCTCTCTGTCTCTGTCTCTCTCTCTCAGTGTCTGCAATGGGATGATTGCATGTGTGGCCAGCAAGTACAGCCTGCTTTTATAGGTATCTGCACATGTGCATGTGATGGCCTCTGCACCAATTGGTGGCCACCATTTGGTAATTGCATGCAGCCTGCTGTGTGGTAATTGCAGTACTCACTGTCATAGCAACCCAATGCTATAAATTGCTATATCAGGTAGGCATAGCCCTTTCAGCTTTCCAAAGTGGGGCCATGCTTGCTTGCTGTGGACACCATTGTGTAAGTCAGAAGGTTGGTATAGTTCTTATATCAGAAGCTAGGGATGTAGCCAGTGATTTAAATGTTGTACTCAGACCTGAATGTTGCCACTTCCACTACACAGTTGTCAGTGTAGAATTGTACTCACCCCTACAAATGCTAACACAAGATACATGGGAGTATGTAGTTTATTTTCTACTTATACAATTAACTGCCATGCAAAAGTAGTTATTGAGATGTATTCATTTGGCACATGAACTGTTTGTGAACTGCTATACTGTGAATATTAATTTACTCACTTCTGAACAGTTTGTGCTCTTTTAATGTTGACATTAGCACAGGCAGCTCAAGAAAACTGGACAAACTTCAGTACTGAGTATGCCTACCTACATCCTTGGCAGATCCTGAACACACAGGTATATTGCACATTTGGGTAGGGGTGCAGAAGGACAGAGAGCATTATGTATTAATGTGTGAACTTTATCTTGCTGGACATAAAGGGTTGCTGTGTACCTGTTAGTTTATCAAAGCAAGTAGTCTGTCTGCGTATCTCCCAACTGTGGACCTATCCAGATGGTAGCCAGAGGTCAGCCTGTTATTCTTTGTCTGTGCTTCACACTGGTCTTTTCAGCACTGGAACAATGGCATTGTCACAGTTGGTTGCTAACAGTACATGGCTACATCCCTTGGTATTTCAGTGTTGTACTCCTACATAAGGGTATGCTTCTGGAACTCTTTCCAAAGCTATTTGTACAGTGTGTAACAGCAGAAAAGCTGATATGCCTGTGTGTTTCTGCCTCTGCCAGGCCTCTCAAACACTCAGATACATATTTGAACAGACTCAGGGAAAAGTAGGTAAAAGTGAGGTACACCTTTAAAATATTAGAGACATTAAGTTGAGACTTTGAGAGAACCAGAGCATATGGATTAATACACATTTCCTGAAGTACAAGCAGTGTCTAACTCTTACATATTGTCATTATTCATTAAGTGTAATTCCCCACCTTTCTGCCTAACATCAGTACTTTTCAGAGGGATTCAGAGGGACACAGCTAAAACCTGTCTCAAAATCAGGGACATGCCTGAAAATTAGTCACAGTTGGGAAGTATGGCCTCTGCCCTAATCAGATATGCTAGTGTTTGTCCTGCTATGATACTGTGTGGGGGTTGTAAAGTGCTGCTGTAACATTATTTCCTGCTAGAATGGCTGGTTCTCTTTTCACAGTCATGTAATGCAATTCCACAAGAACTGCTGGTAAAGATCCACAGAACAAGATTTATTTGATAGTATTTCTATTTGTCCTTTACATTCACTCATTCTGATGCATGATATATTTATTTCAGCACCGATTTGTTGTATGTTTACCATGGCTTAGTGGTACTTCATGCAGTCTAGTGTGTGTACAAAGTCTGGGGTTCGTGACTGACAGAGGTGTTTTATTTTGCTGCTAAGCAGAACAAGGGCCCTGACATACAGAGTGACTAAGGCACTTTTAAGCAGCTGTAAGCATGTTTGCTTGGGTTTGCGCGATGCTTAGCTAAGCTTAGCTAAGCACACACAGGCGCACACTCGCGCAAACCCACTAACTACTGCTTAAAAGTGCTTACTCCCACTAACCCCAACACTCATTTCTTTGAAAGAAAAGAAAATGGGGAGATAGGAAAGTGGTGAAAATGGGGCATAAAAAGGGAAAGATAGTAGGGAAAACAGCTTGGGATGTGCAGGACGGGTGTAGGGAAGGCCCATAGCTGCCCATTTCTTTAACAGCAACAGCTGTGCATATGCAATAAATTTGGAAGGAAATATGAAACCTTCAACCCCTGTGAGAGGGGTGAGGACAACAAAGTATGTTGTACTGCCAATTAAATATCAGTTTATGTGTCCAGCGGACATGTGTGAAAAATGGGTAGCTATGTATGGGGCGTAATTTTTTTTTGGGAGCAGATTGCCCTTTTTTTCTTTTTTTTCAGGTGAGAGTGGAATGTGGGGTAGGGGAAGTAAGTATATTTGGGGAGGTAGGTTGGGGAGGTAAACAGACAAGACAAACAAGATGCATACAGGGGCGGAATATGACACATGTGGTGGGTGAACACCATTGACGGGGAAGGATGTTTGGAAATCACAAGCCCATGAGCCCACAGATCTCAACAGTGGAACTGAGATTCCCACCCATGGGCAGTCACCACTGCACCTTCACAACCCAGAGGGTGGCTGTGCTGGGGGCTGTGTAGGAGGGACAGTCTCACCTGTGAGTCATGCCACTCATGCCTCAAGCTGGCATAGAGGATCAGCAACAGAATGCTCGATCTCCCTATGCACCACAGCCCAGACCATTCGGAGGGTGATAGGTGGCCATTCACCGCCCACACTTGCACGGGGGGATGAGCCCCATCCCCTGCAGTGCTTCCACCCGAAGGTGGCACAGAATCAACAGAGGAGGAGGTCCCAGGCTGGGCACCGGACCTGCTGGTGCCAGGTGCCATCGCCAGCTGAGGTGGGACAGGTGGGTCCGCTGGGAGCGTCCTTCCCATACGTTCTGTGTTTAGGAGGATTTAATGAAAATATGGGTTAGTAACAGCCAACAGCATTCCCAATTAGTTATAACAGCATGCAGAAGTATTCCCATTAACCCAACACACCAGAGTACCAATAGGTGAACAGCAAGCATGACACATGCATATATGGGACAACAGTGGACATTACAACAGCATGCAGGTTTAATTGATGGCAACAGGCCACCAATATTGTGGTATTTGAACAGGGCACATGCATGAAAATAAATGCAGATATTTATAAACCAATAGGACATATGTCCCAACAAATGTTTTGAGATTAGACATACCCATTGAGGTGTGGAATTGCATTTTTATGCACATACAGTAGGGTGGAAAATGATAGCTCCATTAACAACTTATATATCCTTCTGTTTTACACTACATTCCTATTGGTTGCAGTTATGTGTCCCCTACATGTATTATTACACTACACAATTGTCCTTAGATCGTGAAATGGGTTTTGCTAGATCTTTATATACATGGGCTGTATCTGACATACAAACTGTCCGGGATGCTGATGTTACTGCTACATATTTTGTGAGTTGCTCAGACACACTACTGCTGAGATGGTACACTGACAGCTCTACTTTCATATACTTATCTAGATATGTTTAGGTGAAATTATCAGTTATATGTTAACAGCTCCCTACATTTCTGTCAGCACAATGACATTTCTAGGGAACACAATATCAAGATACTCATGTGCCAGATTAACCTGTACATGCTGGGCATGAACCAACAGTTGAGGACTGTGAATATACTTAAACTGGCACTCCTTTCATCCACTTTATATGGTCCTACTCAACTGTGTGTTAACAGCGTTTAATACAACAGTACTATTTCTATAATGCAAGAGTACAATAACATATCAAAGAAAATGACACAGACACACTCCAGGAATTATACCTTTATTAAATACTTAAAACACTTTTCTAGAGGCTCTCTCATTTATTTTATATAACAGTACATGCAGAATAATTATTAGAGAATTATTATACCTTTATTTATTGTGTTTAAACACTTTTTTCAGGCTCTCTCATTTATTTTTCATAACAGTACAAGCATAATACTTACTAACCTGCCTGGTGGTGCAGCCTTAGCAGCCTATCTGCATAAGCTTGCTGATTCGCAGCACGGACACCTGCAGCTGTGAAGTAATTATATTGAGACATACCTATCTATAGTATACACTAGAATAGTAATTCTTACATACTTAACTCCATGGCTACTTACTCAGTAGTGGGGCATTTCCCATCTCACGGGCCTCCTGGATCCACTGGTCCAGTTGATCCGCCTTGCATCTTTTCAGGTCTGCGTGGTGGTGTCTGACCTGCTCACCAGTCTGAGAGACACCTGTGGCACTGGTGAGTTCATGAGCTAGACAGTCCCAGGCTTCCGCTTTGTATTGGGTGCCCTGGTACTGGCCCCGCAGGAGTCTATCCTCATGATTATGGACAAGGAGCCAAACCATTACTTTTGACTCCTCAGTGCCCCAACATTGAGCTTGAAAATGAGAGCCCTCTCCAGCACCAGCCATTGCTGCCTGCAGATGGGAGCTACAACCAGTTATGGCTAGTATTCCTGCCTATGGAGCTTAAATATGCATCATTTCCCACACTTATTTGTGATTGGCCAGTTTTGAAAAAAACGCAGCTGAAGGTACACCTGCTTAGCAGTGGGTAAACTTACATTGATATGTATATGTGTGTTGAAAGTGCATACTTATGAAAAGCTGTCATGGTTTAGTGGTTCAGTACTGTGATTATGGTGCACAGTATCCCGGGTTCGAGGCCTGTCATTGCTTTTTATTTCACTACTGGCAAGACTGGCTAGGAGGTGTGCCTATGTTTTACTGACTTTGCTCAACTTTGCCTGACGTTGCTCTATGTTGCTCGACATTGCTCTGTGTTGCTCTACGTTGCTCTACGTTGCCTGATGTTGCTCTACGTTGTGCTGGTTGGCGCGGTGCACAGCTACGCGCACATGTTCTGTTTGCGCTAGTTGGTGTGATGCACAGCTCCACGCAAAGCCATTGCGCTAGTTAAGGCAGTGCTAAGCTATGAGCAATTATACTGAAATGTGCTTAATATTGGTAACCTTTGCTTAGCAGTACTTCACATTGCTTAAGATACATTACTTATGCATTCATCAGTATGCATAACCATTTCACTTTCTTATATATATATGAAATTCATTCTTAACTACATAGGCATTTTCAATGCTTTTTACTAAAATTTCAATGATAAATGTCAGGAATTATTTTCATATACAAATTTCCAACAGAAAATATAAAGGGGAGTGGGGGGACTCGAACCGGGAATGCCTCCTCTTAGTGTGAAGGGTCTACCACTACACTATTGCTATTTTGTTTAATTTGCATATGTTTCTTATTATCCTCTTCGATGTCTTGACTGCTAACTGTAGCTAAGCAATGGGCAAACATGCGCAAATACGGGCAGCTATATTGGGAATAGTAAATAAATAAAAGTTTTACATTTTATTATTGTACTGGGGTTTAAAATGTGGGGGAGTGTAGTGTTGGGTATGTACACATTTGAACGGACTCGCTCATGTCAATTGACATTTCCCAATTGTGAGACTTGCAGGGGCGTGGATTTTTGGACTGCTCAGCAGTCCGACACACCCCCTACACTCGTGCATGTTCCGTGTTAGCCTTTGAGTTGAGGCAGAGTGCCCTCATTAATATGCATGGCACGCTGCCATCTTACTCTTACACTGGCATTTCCGTATAAGACTACTCTACTCTTACATGGAGGATTTGTGAATCCTGGGGCATGTATATGGTATATATATATATATATATATATATATATATATATATATATATATATATATATATATATATATATATATATATATATATATATATATTTTACATTTGTTGACCGGAAAGATATCTAGGTTCCACAGATCCTGTATATTTCAGCGGAGGGGAATATATACATATATATATATATATATATATGTGTGTGTGTGTGTGTGTGAGAACATATATATAATGTGTGTGTGTAACAGCATATATATATATATATATATATATATATATATATATATATATATATATGTGTGTGTGTGTGTGTGTGTGTGTGTGTGTATATATGTGTGTATATATATATATATATATATATATATATATATATATATATAGTATATATCTCTATATATATATATGTGTGTGTGTATGTAATATATATATATATATATATATATATATATATATATAGTTTACTGTCATAAAATCGAAAATTAAAAAAAAAACTGTATTAATGTCAAAAATGTCAAATCGTGACATTTGAGTCCGATTTGCAGTACAACACTGAAAATATGTGATCCTGGTTTAAATGACCATTTCCTTGTGTATGTGCATATTAATTCCACAGCAAACACATTTCCAGTGCTAAAATAGTGATTTCCATGAATTGAAAGTGCTCTGTAATACAGAATAAGAAGTCCACGTCCCAATAAACAAAGTATAATGAAAACATCCAAATGTTTACTGTAATGCCAGTGAAATATTGCACACATTAAAGGTAATGGCAGATATATTAGAATGAGCAATGGAGTGCCATTAATTGTACAAATCCTAATGGTGTCAGTTCATCCCGTTTAGCCAGCAGACATTGTATCATATGTTCTTTGTCAGACAGCCTATGTTTCTTCAGAGATGCTGGCCCACAACACAGAAACTTCTGTTTAACATCCTCCAAATGGTTTTGCTCCAAACAAATGGCATGCAGCACATCTGTGATGTACAGGTCCTTTTTACCCGAGAGAGACCTCAGCCTATGGTGCCATCCTTCTACTGCATTCTGGCTCCTAGGGTAGCCCATGGTACATGTATCAACCTGATTCCAAAAAGGGACATCAAATAGTGGCAGTTGTCTCTCTGATGTGGAACCCCTCATGCCATACCATCTTGGCCTCCCTAAAATGTAGTTATTTTTGAAGAACTCACATAGAGGAGTACCCCTTTCCCCCAACGCCTCCTCAATAGAAGTGAAAGTGCCCATAATATGTTCCATGCGTATGAAAGCAAGTGAAGGTATCTGTTTACATAACAGGGCAAACTGAGTATCTGTGCCATACACCTGTGTCAGGTTAAGCTTCTGGATCTGCCTCCATATAATTTGGCACAGATGAAACCAACATCCCTTTGCCATACTGTTAGGAAGATGCTTAATTATGCTGTTCACTACCCCCTTCTCAAAGCCATTGAGTACCATCCTTGGCTGGAAATTCAGATGAAAGCCCCCACATAATGCCATCATGGCTGCCCAGAACTGATCATAGCACTCCTCGCATTTGGACGGTAGGATGGCATACACTACAGGTACTACCTTGCTATTGCTGGAACCATCCAAACTGCAGTGAACAGAGTATACCTGTTTACACTCCCTGGTGCTAATGGGAAATGTCCCATCAACAAGAATGTACTCAGAACTGCAGAGCAGGCCTAGATTACCCTCTGTAGTGAGAAGCACAACATCAATAGGTATGGCAGCGGAGTGCATTGTGTTTAATGATGAAGTGTCCCTGCTTCAATGGTATCATCTCCAGCCTTAAATCTTTCAGACTTGCTAAGTCTACTCTGGGATTCGTGCTGTTCCTATGCCTTACCCTACACATGCTCTGCTTCGGTGCATCAGTATTACTCATGGTGGTCACTACGTCAGTGGACGTGGTTGCCAGGACCTCAGACACAATCCTGCATGGATCCTCAAGAGTCTGTTCAGCATGCCTTTTAATGGCTTCATGTACCCTAGTCTGCTCTACCCTGACCAAATCTGGTGAGTGAAAATGACCAATGCTTTTCAGTAGCCTCTCCTCACCAGCACACTTCTCTGTTATACAACTGCCCTTACATCTCTGCCTTATCTACTGAATGCAACACCAGTAATTCTTCTCAGGGTTACCCTTTTCAAGGTAGTATTGATAACCATCAATACAAAGAATTGGGTGACCTTTCTGTAATTTCACAGTGCCATACAATGAGCCAATAACACCAGGATAACTCATGGTCAGTTGGTCTGACAGTACCTGAGCTCACCTACAAATCAACAACAGTAACTTGATTACTAACAATGAATGGTATTACTGCTATGTAATACAGGCCTGTATCACTTGTATATATCACAAGTAACACGAACACAACCCATGGCAAAGGGACTGCATTGCCAATGGAAGACATCCCCTAATGGACAAACATTTTTAAAATGCATGACTACACATTTACCCTTTGCAAATACTATCTATACAGCTACACAGATAGACACCTAAGCCGATACATGTTTCCTGCCAACTAAAGGCTGCTGGTAATCACTACATAGAACAGTATACAGCTATAATTTATACCTTCACAGGTACACAACATCATGCAGTATTCTTTTCTATTGTGTAGTTCACAACGTAATAACTGTCAGCTGTATCACTGCTTCATTCAACAAAGGGAATAATGCTTATAGCCGAAATTGTCCTACTACTATGCAATTAACCTTAAACATGACTATGCAAACAGCTGTCACAGCACACACTGACTATATGCTCATGTATCTACTGCCAATGTCAAATACTGATGACAACACACAACTCATACAATTTAAAAAACATATGCAGAGTTTGTAAAACCATTACAGCAAGATGCTTTTCCATTTTAGTGAAATCTAATATATTACTCCTTGTAGATGTCACGGTTCAATAATACTGCTCATAATGAGCTGTACAACATTAATATGTTATAACTTTTGCTAATATTATTGTTATTTATGTTACACATTTAAACTACCTACTCACATATCAGTTTTACTCACCCTTCCACACTCAGAAAGTAATCTTCTTAGTTCTTCAGGTTATGCATATGCTATACGGAAATAAATCCAACTGTTTTGCAATATAATCAATCTAAATGACAGTCTTCACGACTGGTAGCTCTTTAATCGTGTCATCTTGTAGTTCCGCCCTTTTTCTTTGTTTTATTTACTGCGACTAGCAGATCTTTGTCGCAGATTAATTTTCATCATCAGTGGATGTCGCATTAATTTGTGCGCCATTCAGTAGTTCGAAATAAGGTCCTCTGCGGATTTATGGATCCGATCTTTTTTAGATGCAGATTTTTCCCTTTTTGACATTATGACTGACAATCAGAGGACTGAGAGGTATGTGAATGTCAATTTTATGATCGTAAACTATATATATATATATATATATATATATATATATATATATATATATAAAATGTGTATGTGTACATATCTATATCTATCTATATATATTTAGATCTATATCTAATATATATATATAGATATATGTATATGGATCTAGGACTTTTGATTGAAAGATCAAAAGTCCGAATCCATTATGGCTGGGCATACTTATGTGAAAGTGCTTTTCACCAAAGAAGCACTTTCGCGTAAGTATGTCAGTTGCGGAGGTCGTACTATGGTGCGGATAAGGGAAAATTCACTTTTCCCCACTGTAGTGCGATCTCGGAGGGAAAATTTTGGGGGGGTGCAGGAAGGCTAATGTAATGTTTTTTTATTTTTGTGTAACACACTTTAACAAAAGCGCCTTTTCAATGAAAGCACTTTTGTTAAACTGTGTTCGGTGGGAATGTATTCGGACTTTTGATCTTTCGATCAAAAGTCCTAGATCTATATATATATATATATATATATATATATATATATATATATATATATATATATATGGGTTACCATCAGTACATCGAACGGCCACAACATTGAAATCCACTGCATCGACACCTCGGAACATCGACACCCGGAGAGCCGACTATCACCATACAGTAAGGAACCGTTTAGCCATCACCGTGAACTTTGCCCTGTACTCCAGCAGTAGTGCATTCTCAAAGTTGGAATATTAAGTAAGGGGGTGTGGGGGGTTTGGGGGCAGAGCCCCCCACATCTGTATGTTTGTTTCATTTGAAGATTCGGAGTTATGGGTGGCCAAATGGTTCCTTACCGTATGGTGATCATCGGCTCTCCGAGTGTCGATGTTCTGAGGTGTCGATGCAGTGGATTTAGATGTTGTGGCCATTTGATGTACTGACGGTAACTCATATATATATATATATATATATATATATATATATATATATATATATATATATATATACATATATGTTTAACATATGTCCAGAACATCTAGTGGAGTCATACTTCAGCACCAATAGTCACAACCTCTTAGTGCAAGGGGATGTCATGTAAGTATTGCAGGTATACATGTACACTGTTGCTACTGTAACAGGGGTTGTCTAACAGAAATGTTGTGTGTGGGAAGTCACATCTGATATTGACATGTACACGATCAGTTACTGACAGACATCCTAAGATCATCATAGTACAGTACCACAGATATCACAGTAATGGTCCTGTGGAATACAGCAGATATATGACCAATAAATGTGGACAGTCTGACACACTCTGGTCAGTCCAGAGGTATACACGGAACCCCTTAGTGCCAGACATGTGGACCAAGGTTGACAAAGTGGATGTTAGCCATGTAAATGGGGATATCAAGTAAATACTGGAATAGTTATGCTCACACAGGTTATGCGTTCACGCACTCCTAGCTGTCCTGACACATAATAACCGGAGGAGTAGAGGTCACAACCCACATACTACTAGTTAGTAACATATGTCTGTATAGCATCCCGCTGCTTTGTCAGAAATACACAAAAGTTATGGTGGCCCGGCAGCAGTACATCTGACAAATATCTGGACATAATATCATACTGGGTAAGTACACTGAGCTGCTAGGCATGTCACAAAACCCTGTGCAAATTACAGTCAGAATGCCACAACACTGGCCTACATTTCTTATGGGGGAATACACATGTACCTGCAAATATAGCAGGCTCTACAGGCATGTAACAGCATGGAGTAACAGACACCTGTGTGAAAGCACATGCCCACAACCGATCTGAACACAGCCAACAGCCACATATGGTAAGCATGCTTAATATTACAGTATATGGACTGTCTGATCAACACCATCCTCATATGTGTCACTCACACACTAGCCCTACATATACTGGGCCAATACACAGTGTATTCGGATGCCTGACTGTGGTATGGGACATGTGTGGGTTTGGCCCTACAAATGTACGCTGGTAGGGTACCATACACTGTAGCAGCATGCAACATCAGATAGAACAGGACCAAGAACAATGACATCTACCACAGTCTGTACACAGGCCAAGGTACATATTCACAATACACACTCTGTCGACAATCAGCATAAGTTCAAAGACCTCACTAGTGTACACACTACAACAGAATGTCCAGGTTTTGTCCTCAAGTATAAGCCCTACTATACATAACATGTCTAGCAGTCTGATATCTCACTGGCTTGTTATTGGGTATTATGTCAATAAATAATGGTGTACATAACATATGCACCTCTTACTGCATGACATATGCACAAAGGTTAACAGAGCTGTGGCTGGAGGTGCAAATGCAGGGCCAATATTGACATGCTGCTGTGATAAACTCATACATTTACTGGTGTAACAGGGTTTGTTGTGACATATGTCTTCTGAGGGATATGAAGTCAGTAACTCTCATGGCTGTCACCATGTACTGACTGCAATCCTCAGACTATGTTACTGCATTTCTAAGGATAGGTCATCTGTGAGTAACACAACACATGCAAGACTTCAAACACTGGCCAATCTGCAGCTAGCCCTACAGGTGAGAGTTTCCTCAACCACATAACACTGTCATGACAGGTATTAAATCACGTAGATCAGCCATATCCACACAAACCCTGTTAAACTAACATTACTTCAAACGTAGAAGAGCAAGACTTACATTCTGTCCTCATGTCTGGAACATCCCCCTCCTATTTGTTGGCCTGTCTCCATAGTGGATGTTGTAAGAGGTATATCCCACTACCCTCTGTGATGCTGTTTGCCAAACACCGACATGAAGTCCTGCTCACAGTGAATGAAATGAACCAACACCCACATGATGTTCCTAGTTATAGGAGTGTGTTTCCATGCAATTGGCTATGGGAATGTTACCACAGCTGTTCCACATGCAATCAGCTAGTGGGGGACTGCAATTCATGCAGAAGCCATCAGCTGATCATGAGCATCACTTACAAAAAACAAGCTGTTGTCTAAACAAAGCAGATGTACTTTTCCACATCCACCAGAGAGGGAGTGAGAGAGACAGACAGAGATAAAGTAAGAGGGTAGGAGAGTAAGAGCTAAGCATGTTTGTGCCACACAATTACCAGTACAGAGATTCAAACCCCTGTCTGACTATGTATTGCTATTACATTTTTATGCAGTTATTGCATGCACCACAGAGCTTACATGTTGGAGAGTTGTCCAAAGGTATATTTGAAGGTGAGTGACATCAGCAGCAGTGATAAAGGAGGGATAAGGTAGTTGTAGTACATGTGCCTGTCCACAAATGCAGGTGTCAAGGATGACACAACCACACTCTCTCAGAGACTCACACACATTATCACAGTTGGACAGGGTCAGGATTAGAATTCCTATCTAAATAGTTTTCTACACTACAGTATTACGCAAGTATCACAGAGCGTATCAGGCTGATATACAGTCAAAGGGTATGTCAGGGTAACTGACATCAGAAGGCATGCTTCAGTAGGGCAATGGGAGGTGTAGTGAGTGTGAATGCCTTCTAAATCATTAATCTCCACACACACACACACACACACACACACACACACACACACACACACACACACACACACACACACACACACACACACACACACACACACACACATTTGCCAGTACTGACATGCATGGGTTCATTGCTTCACAGGTGTGTAGTGGTTGACTGTGCCAGAAGGCTGTACAAGGCTAGGCAAAGGGTATACCTTGGCATCAGGCCACATAACAATGGTTTGCAGTGTGGCTCAGGGGTGTTATCCCTGGATTTGCCCACACAGGTGGGTATTGTATTCACCATCCACTCATCTGGGTTACTATTGTGGGTGGCCAGTGCCATGCAATGCTTGCCATGTATGTGTTCTATATTCCATAACATGGATGGTGTCTGGGATGTGCCACATGCATGTTCTGTGACATGTGGAAGTGTACCTAGGGTGCCTGTTGCATGTTGTGTGGACAGATTGTTATCATCTGATGTGGCATTCCTGACCTCATGTAGTGAGAACTGGTATGGAACTGAAGTTGATCCTGCACCTACATTGACAGCATGATGCAGGTATTCACTGATGTTAGTGGCATTTGTCCATACAGGGCATGTGTATAAAGCATGGTATTTCCTTTGTGGGTTACATTTGCTGACTCTACAGTTGTTGCAGGCGTCCAGTGGGGAACATAGCAAAGGACCACTGTAAGCAATTATTTGCCTATTGTAGGGATGGAATAGAGTGCCATGTCCTCTGTAGTCCACTGCAATCACACCATGGTTACTATCTGTGGGCAATATGCAGGGAACTACCAACATAGTTGTTGTTGCCTAGCCAACTGTGGTTGTGTATGAGGCATGGGTGCAGAGTGTTCTCTGAGTAATACAAGGGTTGCCTATATTGTTCCCCAATCCATAATGTCACTTGTAGGGGTATGGATTGTCTACACCAGCCTCTCTGCTGTTTGACATCTGTTGTCTTTGTAAGGTGGGCATTGTGACATAGAAATAGGTCCTCCATATAAGAAATTTGCAAAACCCACCCCACACTAAGTCCTGTTATTACACAATCACAGTTACCTCCACACAGGATACTGATGACAAACACACACACACACACACACACACATGACAGTGCTGAGATTCAAACCCCTACCTAGGTATGTATTGCTACTACAGTGTACTTCATTTATCACAAATGCCATGGAGCTTATAGAGCTACTCTTTCCCCAAAAGTGTATTTCAAGGTGAATGACATCAGCAGGCTTGCCAAAGTAGGGAAATGGAGAATGCAATGTGTGTGAATGGGCCATAAACCATTCATCTGGAAGCACACACACAACACTCAATTACACACAGATTTACATTTAACAGGAATGTGTATACAACTGCTAGATGAATAATGACTTGTACAGTCATGTTACACAGTTATCACAAGCACCACAGACACTATAGTGCTGAGGGCTTTCAGACACAAATGTCTACAGTGATTGACATTTGCACATCATGTGGCATTGGCCAATTAGATGTGCACTGGGTGGGACAGGCCTCATGAGGAGAAGCTCTTTGTCATTGTCTGTCACTCTCTTCCACACATCTATGTATGTGTAAATTTGGCCTATTATAGTGTGTTGTCCTTGGATATATGTGTGTATTCCTATCCGATGTGTGTGCAAAGCTTAACTGGTGTGCAGTGTGGAGTGTGTGCAAACATCTGCGAATGACAGATATTTATAGTCCACTGTTGTTGCCAGATATGGGGTTCATTTCTGTAAGTTTGGGAGCATGCCCAGTATGACCTTTCAGTATTTTGTTGTCAGACATGGGCTTTGTTTCTCTAGGTGTGGGAGCATGCCCAGTATGATCGTCTGTATTAAATGTATGAATCCATTGTAGGTAGGTTGTACTCCAGTGCAGGCTTTTGTGTTCTACACCTACAGCTAGAAACCTGTTTCTGCAGGATATCTGTAGATCGGTTGACAATATGGGGTCACAATGGGCAAAGGATAGTGGGATACTGTAACTAATTGTGTCTGTGCTGCTTCTGCTATATGGTTTTGGTGTTAGCAGAGCTATTCAGACATATGTACTGTTTTAGACTGTGATGTTTTATGTCATCAACTACTGACAGGTATACATATTTGCTTGCAGTAATTTCCTGGGGAACACAAGATGAATGAAGCTGTGTCCAGTATTGTGGTCTGCAGCCTACATATTCTTGCACAATCATGCCATTCTGGAGGGGGAGCTGCAGACACTTGCTGATGGGTCTGTGTAAATGGTTCAGCACTTTAGTACTGTGGTGGCTGAGGATCACATGCTTGTACATCCATCGACGTGATAGTATGGACGTATCCTGCTGTGGCCGTACCTCAAAGCTGTACAGATTCACGCAGGTTATCCAGAGGCAGGGCTCATATTTCTGGTCATTACCCCTTCACATTGTGGTTTATGAGCAGTTTTGTAGCCACCCATTCCTGTGTTTGCAGGCAGGGATAATATGTGCACACATCTGAGTTTCAGACTTCACACAGTCCATGGCGCCCATGCTCCTACCCCCCTATTCTATCCTCTTCCGAACATTACGTAAACATTATCTGATAACTATCCCTATAGTTATCACTTCATCCCAGCAGTATTAAGGGGTTGGTCTACAGTTCATGCAGAAGGACATGGTGGACATGCTACTGGGATTTGTCGACATGGCCTTGCATTGGTGTTCTGTGGACTGTCTTATGTTGTTATTTGGGAGTCCATGAGATAACATGCATTGGCAGTACGGGTGAGACGCAGGCCTTTGAAAGAGGACTGTAGGGCATTTGGTAGTGATGCAGGTCATCTGTAGCAGGCTGGTGCATTGTGTCACTGCTACAGTCCCAGGTTGCAAGCCACTATATTCCCCTGTGGTGACAGGGTAGGTGTGCAAGGTGTTCATGTCAATAGTTTCTGTCCTTATTGATCCATTGGTGTGGATACTGGCAGGGTGCTGCTTACAGCTAGGGACACACCTGCATGGGACACCTCTTCAGCATGCAGCATTCTTTGGCTATTCCCATACAGAGGTGGGGGTCATATTGTAATCATTCCCAAAGGCAGGGATAAGACCTGTGAGGAACCTGTGGCTGATGGTGAGGTGAGCTGAGTGCATGTGTGCTATGGAAGCTACTTGCAGCTGACTCACAGATATACAAGAGGCATTCCAATTATGCTGGCTTGTACACGGATATCAGCAGTTTCTCAGTACTTCATACCTGTGTCTTTTGTGGTCTGCCAGTGTTTGGCCAGACGAAATCACTATTCCATATTACACAGCCAACTAATGTGCTGCTAACCTGTATTTACAATTGCAAAGGTGTGTCCATTTGACAGTAACATTTTATACACTCTCTGTCTAGGGAACTTCCACCTGTGTAGTGTTTGTGTGTCTGGGCCCACATTCATGACATGTCCATCTTTCAGATGGTGACAGATATTACATCTGAACAATTAGTATGTATTACTGCTGGATTGTGTCTTGCTGGGATGCATTGTGTTTGGCACTGCAGTTGTGAGAACTTGACCCTGTCGTCAACAGTACTGGCCATTGGCCACCGGGACACAACCCTCCATGCCTACATGCTGACCACTTTCACACAATATACAACACAGAACATCCTAACACACAGAGCCCTACATATTGTACACGTGCTACAATCTATCCTGCTACTTTGTCCAGCTCAGCTAATCTGTGCTCCAGTGTTATTATACCTATACTTACATGTTACTACATTTCTACATAGGATTGTGTGTGTGGGGGAGGGGGGCACACCTGACAACTGTAAACATTTGCTATGACTGTACTGGTATTTCAGGTTTTCCATTTCATTCTGTATTCTGACCTATCATGCAGACTAGAGGCATATCAGTGTACTACATTTCTTAGGTTTTATTGACCTACATTTCAGTTTCATACTTCTTACCCTTCAGAACTAACATCCCACTGCCTGACCTGTTGTAGTCTGTATGTATAGGTCTGGAGGGGGGGCTGTTCTTCATAGTCATCAATCAGAGGCCCTAGCACAGCCTTTCTTTGTGTTTGTCTACACCTGTCCTGTTGGCTGAGACTGTTGTTGGGTATGTGAGCCTCACTGACATGCATGTGTGTGTCCTATGGACACACATTTGGCCCACCACATGTCCTACAGTGGGTTTTGTCACCTTGTCTAGTACTACCTATTATGTTGACACCAGTATTTGTTAAGGATTTCATGCTGCCGATATAGGTGTCTACTATCTTCTGGCATCCCATTCAGCCACCCGATTCCCTAACATGCTCACATTCATACCATAGATACAGGTAGCAGAACATACTACTACATTCAGCAATTGATAGTGAGTGTGACTTACCTTGTGGCTGTGCCAGTATTGAGGATGGTGCTGGAGGGCTGACTATGTTGGATGCACATAATACACTCCCTATACATGGTTAAGCACAGATTGCATCATGTTTGGCATCCCTTTTACTGTATGTGCGAGTTAGAGTGAGGTGTCATTCCCTGGGTTCCTACCGTGTGAGTGTATGTGCTGTGCTGCCTCTAAGCCAAGGCCTGGGCATTTTGAATTAGCGGTGGTTTTCGCTAGTTTGTTTTTCCGGTCTTGAAAGTTTATCACTCTGTGCCTATGCAGACCTTAGCAATTGTGGGGGGCTGTGTGGCCCTGCCCCATGCTGTTCCTGCTGTAGCTGTTTCCACAGAATCATATTGTGTAGCATGGTACATACAATGACAATTTGGGTACATGTAGCTGGTGTGTACTGCAAGTATACACCAGATATGTCCAGGCACCAGAACTGTGACTTGAGCATCCCAAACACACGCTCTATTATGATTCTGGTCTGTGCGTTTGCCTCATTATGGAGTTCTTGTTCGGGTGTGTGTGCATTTCTGATGGGTATCATCAGCCATGGCTCCAGTGCATAACCAGCATCCTCCACTAGGTGGCCATATGGGATGTTCCCATTGGCAAATCTCTGGTAAAGCTGCGTCATATGCCAGACGTGGGAGTCGTGATGACTTCTAGGGCTGCCAGCACACACATTCATTATAATGCCCTGGACATCGCACATGACCTGGCAGTTGATGGAGGGGAAGCCCTTGAGGTTTATGTAGACCCTAACCCTCTCGCCGGGTGGTGCTTTGATGTGTATGTGCATGCAGTCTATAGCACCCACTACCTCAGGGTATTCTGCTATTTGGTGGAAGAGACGCATATTGCTGGTCATCTCCTCATGGGTGTTGAGGAAATATATGTGCTCCCTGGCATGTGCTGACATGGCATCCAGGAACTGGTGGGGTACCCTGGATGCTGATGCCTGTGAGATCCCCATGATATCGCCAGATGGCCTTTGGAAGGTACCTGTGGCTAGTATTCTTAAGTCTACACATACCTTGGTATCCACTGGGTTGGGTTCCTCACTGTTGGTTCTGTGTGTGTGAGGAATGGCCGGCACAGCACAATTTGCTGCAGGAGGTCCCTGCCCACCCTATAGAGCTCCACTATCTCCAGCTCATGTAGCCCCTGGTAAGTTACCCTCGGTCTGTACACTCTTCTCCTTCTCCTTACTGTGGGTTGATCATCAGCATTCTCATCCTCACCACACTCAGCTTCTTCCACATGTTGATTTATGATAGCTGCTGCAGCCCCTATCATTTTGTTGCTTTTGTTAGGTAAAATTTCTCTGTTTGTGTACACCAGTAGTGTAGAGTTTGTGGAAAAAAAGTGGGAAAGGTGTTTGTATAGTTTATAGTAGTGTGGTGGGCTGGGCTGTTGCCTGATTCTGATACATTTCACCTGTCAGCTAAGCTAGTTCTCCTTGATTACCTTCCTACTGCTGTTTTCCCTTCCCATTGCCTTCCTGTTTAAGCCCCTAGGCACACCGCACAAACCCAGTGCTCAGATGTGAATTGAGCTGCTATTTCTTGTTTTTTTTTTTTGTTTGAAACCCATTTAGGCAATGTAAAGAGTGCTAGCCAGCTTCAGACACACCCCCTTCCTTAGCTCTGCCAAGCTAAGGGCAAATCCGAGCCACAGAGCTCCAATAAACTTACAGTATGCCTGACACACCCCTCTATGATGTCAGCTAACTCTTAGGCTTGCACCATGGTTTTCCTGCACCTACATGGTTGGGTGCAGGCTAGCCATGAGGGGAAATCTGTGATTCAGTATCATTCCCCTCTGTTGCATAGAATTGCCTGCTGTTGCCTAGTTATAAGTCTGACACTGAGCCTTCCCCCTTAGCAACCACTATTCACTGGCTTTATTGTCTTCTGCCTGCCATTGACTATAATGACAAAATTGTGATTTTGCATAAAAAGTTTTTTTCAAGGTTTTAGTTTTATTTTTGAGCCTGTCCCATTTGCGTGACGCTGTCCTATGCTTAAACGGCTGAAATCAGCCAAAAAAAATTAAAGTTATTTTTTGTTATTTTGAAACTGTTTTCCATGCCAATGGCCATATATTTGGCCATTGGTATGCCTTCCACATTATATGCACCCTTTATTTGGAGCTGTCATGGCTCCGTTTTGTAGTTTGAAGAAATGTACTCGGTTACTGACTGAGTACATTTCTGCAGGTTACACTAATCCTGCACAGATGACTGCCAGCTTTGTGGATCGCTAATTCACCTCATTTGCATGGTTTTCACCTGCAAATGGGGTAATAAGCATACAGGAGCTGTCTATGCAGAAATAGTGCAATAGCACTCGTGCACATCCTGGGAGCTTGTTCCTGGATCTCTCGGTGGCCATATTGCCTCCAGCAGCTTTTGCACTATTCCTGCACACTGTGCAGAGCTTGCTGAGTCCCAGGGTATTATTATGTAACTTATGGGAAAATTTATAAGCAGTGATTAAAGCCATTAAAGTAAGGAAAAAATGGTGTACCAAGATAGTAAAGAGTCAGGATTTCCTCTGGAGACTGGTAATAAATATATTACCAGTAAAGAGAAATATACACTATAAAAAGAAAAATTATTACTATTATTATTATTGTATTTATTTATTTTTTGGGTGGAAGAGACAGCAGAGAATGCTTTTTTAAAATATAAAAATGTGGTGAAATTCTGGAAAAAGTTGCATAAAGAAAATTGTTTTGAGAGTATTAATGAGATAAGAATATGGAGGGGCGGCTGCAGTGGTGCAGCGGTTAGCATTGCCACCTCACCACAACAGGTTCTCGGGTTCGATTCTTGGCTCAAGTGCCTTCTGTGTGGAGTCTGCATGTCCCCCCTATGGTCACATGGGTTTCCTCCCAAAGACATGCTGTAGGTGGATTGGACACTCCAAAGTGCATGTGTGTCTTCTGTGGAAGGTTGGGTGCCAGGCTGGCAACTCAACACTGAAAAACTCCACTGCCAACCATGAGCAGATGGGTGATCCACTGTGGTGACCCCTAACTGAGGAAAAAGCCAAAAGAAGAATGAGATAAGAATACAGAAATAAATACAATTACATATGGATATTAGAAGAATAAAAACAAGGAATATATAAGAACAGTAGAGAAGCCTTTATTTTATTCAATATGAATTTAGAATGAAAGCCTGAATGAAATTTTGTTTATTGGAAAATGTATTTTGGCAGACATACTTGTGCAAATTCATATTAGGATAGTGGAAGAAGGAGTGCTGGTCAATTATAGAATAAGAGGAATGAGTATGTTATAAGAAAAAATAATAGAAATGAGTGGGTGTGCACGTGTGTGCCTGTAAATATGCATATTTTGTAAATAATATCTGTGAGAGGTTTTACATTCACCTTAACCATCAACTCAGGCAGATAAGGCCACAGTTTAACATCTCATCCAAAAGATTTCAGACTTAGCAGTGCAGCCCCCCCCAAGTGCTGCACTGCCAGATCAGTAATACGATCACATGGAGTGGGAATAGAACTCAGTGTTTTCTCATCTTCCAGTACCAAAGCCACGTGTGACCTGTTGGTGCCACTAACACTGACATAACATGTGGTGCTGTGGATGATAATGAGGAAAAGAATGGAAGGGAAGGTGCAGCTGGGAGGGTATCAAGGACAGTAGCAGAAGTGAGAGAGTGTGGTAGGAAAAGAAAGAGGCAATGTTACCTGGGTTAATTTCCTGTGCTAGGAGAGGGGGAAGGTTGTGTTAAATTTTTGAGCAGGAAGACTTGAGCTATATAACAGTAAGTTGGGATATAGGGAAACATAGAAAATAAAGGATAATAAAGCAAGGATGGGAGTCGGCTGAGTTGATATGGGAGAGACTCTGATACTAATTCAGATTTGGAAAATGCAGCACCATGTAGAGCAACAGTTTATGTTGATGGGAAAATAACAGAGCACAGAAGAGAAGCACTTATTTAAGGGAAAAACTGCCTGAATTATAGCAGGTTTGTCAATAAACTGACCAAGATATATACAGACAGCATACATAGGGTCAGTCAGAATAACGATACTGAATGATAGGATGAAAATTTGTTATTGATATACGTACATATAGGGTGTTACTACATAAAGTACAACTTAGATGCACTCTTCAGGACTGTATTTAATTGCAAATGTTTTATTAACAAAATATCAATAAAAATGTTTAATAAAAAATTCTAGTGCTTCCAACAGCACATATAAAAAACAATGCATTTTAAAGCGGAAAATGTTATATGTTGCTTCTTTCTAATCATAAGTCAAAAGCAAGAAGATGTCACTTCAGTTGAAAATAGCTTCATCTATATACTGTTCTGATAACAATTGTGAAATTAATTTAGTTCTTTTTTTTTTTTTTAAGAATAGAATGCTATCCCCCCCCCCCCCCCCATGATCATCTTCTTTCTCTGAAACAAATAAAATCAGTTTCAGTTCCCTGCTATCATGTCTGGCAGGGCTTGAAAAAGCAAGCAATGCATTATTCACCTGAAAAATGTTGTAAGTTACTTAACCTCAATCATGCTAAAGTGTTACATAATGTCTCCCCATGAACATAAGCTGCAAATCAAGAATGGCTGAGTTCAGCTGGTCTGAAATCAGTCTGTTGTTTGCTGACACTTTTGCTAGTGTTTCAGCATGACTAACATACTGTAGGGAAATCAGTTTTACTTCTTTGCCAGAAATTTTAACAAAAATATGATTGTAATATAATTTCTTATTAATAAGAAGAAGATTAATAAGAAAAAATGTTGTATAGCATTTCCCTGTAATCTTTTTTCTAATTTCTTATGACATTTTTCCACAGACATAAACTGAAAGCAGTGATATTTCAGTCTAATTCATAGGAAAAGAAGACTCTAGGCCTAACACAGAAATGGGAAAATACAATGAATGAAACCGGAAATTGAAAAATCCATACAAGTCCACCAGAATGATTTATGAATCCTGCAAATATGAATGAATCCAAATCTGTAAATCAGAGCCCAGCAAATGAACTGAACCTTTCGTTATTTTTAATCGAGTAAAATCCTGTATGATGCTACCTTATGATGTTTTTGCAGTGCTGTGTGCTGGTACCCATGACTCTAAACTATAAAACTAAAATGCCTCAGGATAATTTAAATACCTAGTTTTTTTTTTAATTTTGTAAATGAGTTTCTATTTCTTTATAGTGTTTCAGTAAGTGTTGTGAAACAATATAGGTTTTTTACTCAAAAGTAAAATATTGAGTGTTTCTTCCCAATGACAATTTTAAAACATAGTATACTCATAACCATCCAATACAAAATAAGTGTTTAGTGTGTAATGTAACTCTACTGCTAATCATTAGCGGACCGGAGTTCCGCTGTGGCGACCCCTAACGAAAAGCCGAAAGACACAAACAAATGTAATATTAATTGATGAACATTCAATTAGGCTGGAACCCCAGGTGGATAAATTACAAGGGAGGCTGCGTGGAATGAAAAATTCTGCAGAAGCCCAGGATAATACTCTATGAATTCCAGTTATGTGAAACAAAACAAATATTCAGTCTCACAACCATTCAGCTGAACTACAGATACTTCATAAATCAAGAAAAAAATGCTCTAGGTTGATTCCATATAATAATTTAAAATGCTTTATGATGCTTTCCTTTCTCATAAATTCCAAACCACAAATGTCTCAGCTTGACTTAGATAAAATCAGTTTTACTTGTTTGCTAGTGTTTCCCTTAGTGTTTGTTAAAGCAATGTAATAGGTTGTTTATCATGTGCATATTGTTGTAGGTTCTAATGTCATATTCATATGATCATGTTTTTTCTTTGAATCATATCATGTCATTTCCAGTTATTTGCTAGCATTTCTGACAAAGTTTGTGAATGCTGTAATTTTTGTCTAGAAAAAATATAGTATGTCATTTTCCTGCAATCATTTTAAAATGCAGTGCACTGTTTCCCCGTGATTATAAAAACAAAGCCAAAAATGTTTCTGCTCAGTTCAGGAAAAATCAGTTTGATTTATAAGCTAACTTTGATGGCATACAGGCATAAATCACTGCATATGGCCTAGGCAGCCCAGTCCAATAACTGAGATATTTGGGCACCAGTTGGAGTTGGAGGGGAAGATTGAGGGGTTGCATAGTGAGGCAAAGCTGGACAATACGATCCCAGCACCTCCATGGATGAACTGTGATGTTAATGGTCATCCTGGGGTTGGGTGTCCATTTCTACAAGACATTTCATTATGGTAAACTTCATCACAGGTATACAGATTGATTTGCTAGTCAGAGTTTTTGACAGTATTTATAAAAGCAATGCAGTTTATTTTATTATCAAGAGGAAAATGCTGTATGCTGATTTCTTGAGGTCATTTTTTTCTTTAAGTGTGTAAAAGCTGTTTCACTCATTTGCTAATACAACCAACAGACCTTGTTAAACTGATGTAAATGTTTTCCAAGATCAGATTTCTTTCTTTCTGTTGTTTTTGATTTTGTTGGAGTTCCAAGCACTGTACCTGGAATCTTCAGAATACCAGGAATGAGGCTGATAATATGGGAATACATTCTAAGTCCAAGGTGGCAGTGCTCTGGAGTACTCTTCTTGTAAGGTACACGCACCTTAGAATTAGCACATATAGGTACCAGTAGTGTGGTGCAGTACAACCCTATCCACCTCAGGAGGTTGCTGAGGGAAAGCTTCCCTACAACAGTTATGTAATACTTTTACAATAAGTTTCAAAAATGGTTGTAAAACTTGACAATGTCACTTTAACTTTTATAATTACAGGATTTGAAATTACTAGTCTTGCAGATCTGGTAAGGAGCCATCTTGCTTCACCATGATTGTATTTGGCTTCCATTATTTCACCAATAAATCCACAATATTGTTCCAGTGCAAATGAACATTTAGCATTGACAAATGTGGTTTGATCATTGCACAATAGCCTAGAGAAGCTATCAGAGATCAGCTATAAAACAATACGGGAAAGCATTCATTCTTCCACTTGCACATTAACAGCTGTCTTCTTCGGAGCTGCCTGTAAGTATAAAAGTGTGTCATGCAAACAAGAAGACTGAATTCATTGTCCTGATAGACAACAGTGCAATTCTGGAGTTTAATAGACTGCTGGAGTGTTCAGATTCAAATCCTATCTGCCCAAGTTGCTAATACAGGTGATGGACTTCATTATGCAGCATTTATCTGCTAAAGAGCAGGGGATGCCCTTCATACCCTGGTCAAATGTCACCCCTCAATTTACTGTAAACACCATCATATCCTGTGAATGGCAGTTTATGAACTGCATTCATGCATCTTCACATATACAAATAGATGGTATATGATCAACAGAGATCTTTATCTCTATAGACACGCTGTATTATTCTAATTTCACATTAAGGGTAAAGCACAAGATGAAAATCCCCTCACTTACAGCTATGTTCATTCACCTTGCACCACTAACAGAGCCAAATGGAGCAGACAGACAAACAAAGCTAAAAAGCTTAGCTAGAGCAGAAATGAGTACAACATTTTTCATAATTTTTGTTTGCAGCCTGGGTGCTACAAACTGGGATGTTTCCATGCTAGGTAAGCCAATCCTACCCTCTGAGGAAAATGGCAGCTTTGATTATTTATACTTTTATATTGGAATTAGTTCAGTATAATATGTCATTAAAAGTTCTAATTTTGACTTATCTTTGACTTATGAAGTGTTGGAATTTTTCTATATGGTCATCATACAACAGTTTCTTCATTTAAATTGTGACTGCAGTCTCATTCATTTATCCCCCAGTATCAAGTTGATCATACACAGTGACATGAGGAGATAGAGGGCAGGATTCACGAAGCCTCTGTGTAAGAGTTACAAGTCTTACATGGAGGCTGCAGTTAAACGGTGTGACGTCAGCATGCCATGCGTTTTCATGAGGGCATGCTGACTCACACCAAAGACTAACATGGTCCGTGTAAGAAAGTAGGGGGCATGTCCGCAGGGCGAGTCCTGCAAATGGACACACCCCCAGAAGAGGAACAGTCCCAAAAGTAAACCCCCATGAGAGAGAGTCCACGTAAATGTCAACAAACACAACACAACCCATGCCTTCACAGACTATAAACATAAAATGTAAAAATGAACACATTATATAATTTTTTATAAGTTTTAAAGATGTTTGCCCATAAATGCACTCATTTGCGCGGGCATGCCCGTCGCTTAGCCACAGTTAGCAGTCAGTGGAAAAGCATATAAGATCTAAATATGCAAAGTAAGCCAAGAAGCAATAGCTTAGCAATAGAGACGTTGGCTGAAGAAGAGGCAGTCACGGTTCGAGCCCCCACAACATCAATTTTTATGTCTAGTGAAATAAGCACGAAACAATTCCCTGACATATATGTACATATATAAAATTATATTTTATGCAAAATGTAATGAAATGGGCCATGTATTTTTGAAGAAATGTAAGATAATAAAAAAAAAAATGTCAGAAGTGCCTATAGCTGAGCTACGCTTTAACAAACTGAGTATATTTGCCCGTAGGTGAGTAGTGGTTTAACATGTGTAAAATGAGTGCCCGGGGTTGAGCAGTGTTGTAACACACTGAAACTGTGTGCCCGTAGCTGAGCTGAGCGTAATATGCATGCTGACAGCCAAATGACGCGTAAACCAGCATAACCCATTTGCGCGGAGCTGCGCACCGCGCCAACAAGATAACCGGAGGGCAAAGTTGAGCAAGCTGTATCAAAACTGTCTTTACACAGACACACCTCCTAGCTTGTGTAGACAGTCATAAAATAAAAAAAGCAATGGCCAGGCTCGAACTCAGGATACCATGCACCATAGTCAAAGTACTGAACCACTAAGCCATGACAGTTGCACTTAGAAATGCAGTATTAGCATATATATAGGAATGAATGGAAAGAGAAGCATGACAAAGCAGGTTTTGTGAAGCTGATACATTTCCAAAATGGCCAATCACAGATAAGTGCGGGAAAAAATGGCATATATAAGCCCCATAGGCAGGAATACACAGCATAACTGATTGTGGAATCTATTTGCAGTCAGGATGGCAGGTGTAGGAGAGGGTAGTTGCTTCTGAGCACAGAGGTGGGGCATTGAGGAGTCCAAATATATGGTTTGGCTCCTTGTCCATGATCATGAGGCCCAACTCATGCAGGGCCAGGTTCTGTGGGGAGCATACAAGGCTGAGGCGTGGGACCGGGTGGCACATGATCTCACCAGTGCCACAGGAATACCAAGGACTGGTGAACAGGTCCATCACCACCATGCCAAACGGAAGCAGGACCAAATGAACTGTTGGATCCAGGAGGCCCGGCAAATGCCCAATGCCCCACTACTGAGTAAGTTACATGTAATTATTTATGTAAGAAATTAACATAGCTGATATTATGGAGATGTGTATTCCAATATTACTTCATTTATATTACAGCTGCAGGTGTCCGTTCCATGAATCGTTGAGCCTATGCCGATAGGCTTGTGTGGTTGCGCCACCAGGCAGGTTAGTAATTCTCTCCCTGTAACTGTTAAAAAATATATGTATGACAGCTTGCAAAAGAGTGTAGTGTAGTCACTTATTAATACAAAGTTCAAGTAACAGTGTAAGAGAGATTCTGCTAGTACTGTGTGATTACATAAGTGTGATGCAGCCTGTAATCCAAAAATAAAAATGAAACAAGCCTGAAATAAAGATGTTCCACCTGTAATGTAATAGTACATAACCTGCAGCAGGGTGTAAATTACAGCTACACAAGCTGAGTACAACACATGTGTGAAATATATCCCTGTTTAAAATCTGAAACATGACACAAGTGAGACTGTTGGAAAGGATTGTTGTAACCAAGTAAAACATGTCAATAAAGCCTGGAATTAAGTACCATCCTGAATTGTAAAAATAAAACAAGTTAGAGTGTGAGAAAGAGGTATGAATCCACCAATAAAGTTGAAATAACTCCTGAATAAAGTATACTGCAGTCAGTACAGAATGAAATGAATGTGACAGGCACAACCAAAGAGTGAAATGTGTGCAATAAAGTACTGAAGCTGGAATGTCCGTCCCACAATTTGGAAATGTTGCTGTACCTTTGCAATATGCAGATAGTATGGTTGTATGAAATACCAAACATCCACAGTTGTCTAGAGCCATATAAATCAAATGTAGCAGGATGCTGTAGCTGAACAGAGCCAGATATGAATGTGTATGAATAAAAATGCAATGTATATTAATGTAGCAGTAACATTCCCATCACCAACATGCCTAAGTTTACACATAGGAAACTGTAGTCAGACCTGTAGGGTGTATATATCTGCAGCTAGTAGAAATGTACAGCATATGTATAGGTATTTGAAGTTGTTAATGAAATATTTCTTCACCCTACCCTATAACCACAAATAATCCATTCCACATGAAATGGGTATGTGTATTCACAATTAATTCCCCTGGACATTTGTCCTGTTGGTTCATACATATTTGCATGTACGTTGATGCATGTGCCCTGTTCATACATCCAAACCTGATGGCCAGTTGCAATCAATCAACCCTGCATGCTGTTGGATTGTGTACTGTTGTTCAAATTATGCATGTGTTATGCTTGCTGTTCAATGTCTTGAATTTATGGGTGTTTGATTAATGGGAATACTAATGCATGCTGTTACAACTAATTGTGAATGGTATTGCTTGTTACTAACCCAAACTGTCATAAAATATTGCAAAACATAGGACGACAGGGAAGGCGGGTTCCTGCAGACCCACCTCTCCCACCTCAGCTAGCGAGTGCACCTGGCACTAGTGCCCAAGCCGGACCCGCCTCCGGTGGCCCTGTGCCACCTTAGGGTGGAAGCGCTGCAGGGGATGTGGCTCGTTCCCCCTAAGCAAGAGAGGCCGGCGGAGACCATCCACTCACCCTCCGTAGTGTCCGGACTGTGGTGCATAGGGAGGTCAGGCATTCTGTGCTTAAGCCCCTACGCCAGCTTGAGGCATGGGTGGCACAACTCACGGGTGTGCCTGCTGCCCATCCTACACAGCCCCCAGCACAGCCCCATCCTGGGCAGTGAAGGCACAGTGGCAACTGCCCATGGGTGGGGATCTCAGTTCCACTGTTGCCATCTGTGGGCTCATGGGCTCGAGATATCCAAACATCCATCCCTGTCAATTGTGTTTCCCCCCACATGTGTCATACACCACCCCTGTATGTGTCTTGTTTGTCTTGTCTGTTAACCTCCCCTACCTACCTCCCCAACTATACCTACTTCCCGCACCTGACATTCCACTCTCACCTGAAAAAAAAAAGGACACTCTGTTCCCGCAAAAAAATTACGCCCCATACATAGCTGCCCATTTCGCAGTCATGTCTGCTGGACATGTAAACTGGCAATTACAATTGGCTGTACAACAAATTTTGTTGTCCTCACCCCTCTCTCAGGGGTGGAAGGTTTCAAATTTCACACCAAATTACACACATATGCACAACTGTTGCTGCTAAAGAAATGGGCAGCTATGGGCCTATCCTACATCCTTCCTGCAAATCCCAAGCTTGTTTTCCTACTGTCCTACCCTCTTTGTGCCCCCCTTTTTCACCACTTTCCTATCTCCCCATTTTCTTTTCTTTCAAAGAAATTAGCACAGGTGTGCGAGAGAGTAAGCACTTTTAAGCAGTTGTAAGCAGGTGTGCGCTTAGCTAACCGTGTGTGCGCGAAGCTAAGCAGCACTGCGCATGCGTGAGCTCCACGCAAACCAGCGGTAACCCGCTTACAACTGCTTAAAAGTGCCTTAGTCACTCTGAATGACAAGGCCTGTAGTCTGCTCAGAAGCAAAATAAAATCCCACTGTCAGTCCCGAACCTAGGACCTTGGAAACAGTAGTCTGCATGACTTACCACTAAGCCATGACTGCTATACAAGAGCATTGTGCTGAAAGAAATATATCATGAAATAGTAGGAATGAATGTAAAGGGAATATAGGAAGTCTAGTACACAAAGCATGTCATGTATATTTACTGTCAAATCTAGTGGATTTGTAAAATATTAGTGTGTGAAGAGAAACAGCCATGCTAGCTGGTAGCTAATAGGTAATAATGTCACAGTAGCACCTTGCAAGCCACACACATACTCAGAGCAGGATAAACACTGTCATAGTTCAATAGTTAAGAGCCCAGACATAGCAACTATGACTGAGTTACAGGGATGTCCCTAATTTGAAAACAAATGTTAACTGTGCCCCACTGACTCCCAGTGAAATGTACTAACAGTAGGCAGAAAGGTGTTACAACACATGCTATGGTAACTATGAATTACTGAAAGTATGCACAACTTGCACGTCACAAATGGTGTAGTAATACATATGCTCAAAATAACCCACAGTCACAACTGCAGAATATCAGAAAATTTCATGAGTGTATCCCACTGATATGTACCATTCCATGAGGCTGATAAAAGATGCACCTGAGAGTATCTGAGGCCTGCTCAGTAGCATAATCAAATACCCTTCTAAGTGTCAAGGCCCACACCATGGCCAGACCACACTGCATGCAATACCACCCTACCACAACAAACACATAGGGAATTGCTGCTCAAACAGATATAGCAAACATTACAAGCTGTGAATGTAAATGGAAAATAGGAAAGCCATAGCAACACATTACAGAAAAGACACCTAGCAGGCATACAAGGAGTGAATGCAAAGGACAAATATTGAAGCCATAGCAACAAATTGCAAGAGCCACTGCTATATACCAGTTACACCACAAGTCCCACAGGAAAGCACACACACCCATATACACAGTATTACTAGTCTTAGGTGTCAGTTTACATACACACTGAGAAGAGGAAACTGGAGGAAGGAATACACAGGTTATAGTACAACATGCATTGCAGTGTCTACAACACAGCCTGAAATATGAGAGACATACCAACCGTTACACTCACAGAACAGTGTCCACAGCATACCAGCATGGTCCCCACCCTGATAATCTGAAAGGGCTACGCCTACCTAACAAACCTTTTTATAGCACTGTCCTGAAATCACAGTGAGAACTGCAATCACTACACAACAGGCTGCATGCAATTAGTAAATGCTGGCTAACAATTGGTGCAGAGGCCATCACATGGACATGTGCAGATACCTACAAAAGCATCCTGTACTCCCAGTCCACACATGCAATACTTTCATTGCACCCTCTGGAGGTAGAGACAGAGAGAGAGAGAGAGAGAAAAGAAAGAAAATATATAACAACAAAACAAACAAGTTGTCATCACAACCTGACACTGCCAAGGCAAACTGAAGCTGGCAAGAGAAGCAGCAGCAGGCCACTATCAGAAAGCCAACACAAACAGCTGTAACAAACACAGGTAATGTAAAGTAATAATATAATAGTCTACATACTGTGAACCCTCCATATGTGTTATTGGTCTGTATCTGTGTATATGAATATGTGCATAGGGCAGGGGACATACTGCAACTGTCACTGAAGGCTGTACATACATATGTATGTGAAGGTAACTATGTGCACATATCAATGTAGGTTGTAGTGCAATGTACAATGTAGGTTGTACAGTAATGGATGTTCATCAGTACGTTAGTGTGTGTATACATATGTGTGAATACAAAGGTTTATATATATATCTATCATATGTATACGTATGTATATCGAGATATGTATGTGTATATATATATATATATATATATATATATATATATATATATATATATAATATGCATATATGTATACATAGATAGAGGGGGATGTAGAAATACATAGACATATATAGATAGATAGAATATGTACATACATATATATGTAATACACACATACGTATATAGATATATGTAGATACATATACATATGCAGATAGATCTGACTGTGTACAGATATGTCTGTATATGACTATCTCTCTCTCTCTGTCCCACCCTCTCTCTCTCTCTCCCTCTGTCTCTCTCTCTCTCTCTCCCCCTCCCTTGCCATATCTATATCTATATATCTATGTCTATATATATATATATATGTATTTTATATATATATATATATATATATATATATATATATATATATATATACACTGAGTGAGGCACATGTGTGCAGATGTATTGTAACAGGTGCCTGGTGACAAAGGCATGGAGTGATCACTGGTGTGGATACTGGAGTACCATACCCCATTCCAAAACACTTACACCAGTAACCACCACATATGTGCTTGCCTGTCCACCACTGCATGTGTCAGGGGGGAACACATGCAACAAGTGTACAATAGGCTCCCCATTGATATTCACAGTGGCACACTAGTCCTGTAATACCTGTACATGGTATGTGTCAGCAGACATGGTGTGTCAGCTATGGACATGTAGGTCACTGTACCCCTCTACACCCCAAAATGTCCTACATGGTATGTACCTCCCATGACAGCTACAGATATGGAGAAGGACACAGTCATAAGTAAGAAACTGTGACAATGCACTCAAACACATTACCTATGCAGAGTGACTGACAAGACCACAGAGCGCACCCATGCTACCTACATAGAGGTTACCACTGCTGGATATACATAGTTAAGCCACACCCATGACAGTTGTCCAACAACCATGGTAACACCTCACAACATCCACATCCCAAATGACCTATGTCTGTCGTCCTTGTCACCGCAGTAAAGAACACATGGTGGAGGTACAGGTTCCTACCCACAGATAAGACATACCCTGGAGTAAACCACACAGCATTAAGAAGCATGGCTCCCCATGAGTAGATGTCAGACATACCCCTGCTGAATGTTATGCAGATAGGTAATATGCCATATGAGTCACCCTGTGTAACTGTATGACAGGAGCAGGTACAATCACATCACATGTGTCACAAGGGGCAGGGTAGCATAACAGTATGCTGCTGCAGGCCCAGGGCCAATAGCATACTACCTACCTAAGACACAATGCACACCCACAAACCCATTGCAAACCAACTATGTGAGGTGGAATGAGTGTGCCAGTGACTGGGTGCATGTTATGTAATGGTGTGATTGCTCACCATGACTGTCTGTCTGTCATGGTAGTGTGTGTCCTTGGTGTGAGGCCAGAGAAAGATGTGTGAGGTATTGCGATCCAAACATACTACATTGCCATATGTTGTGCTGTGTTACCCTGTATGTGACTGCGGTGTAGGTAGGGTTATGGCAAGTAAGATTAGTGTGCATTACCAGTGAAATATGTAACATGCATTGCATGCAGTGCATGAGTTGATAATATTCCCCATACAGTACCTTGATACAAACCCCCAGTGTGAGGTTGTGCATTGGACCTGAACCAGTGTGCTGACTGCTGGAGTATACTAGTCTGTTGTATGGAGTGTGCCAGGTACTGTTGCACAGTTGTCAGCTGAGCACTGATATCTGGTCATTTACATGTGTATCCCCCAATAGACAGACAGATGCTATATATGGGAGTTAAGTTATATCACTACAGTCGAGTATTATGTGTATTATGTGTGCCATATTTTGCTGACATATATTGCTGACATATTTTTCTTTTCCTTTCAGGGCTATGTTTCACCAGCGAAACCCTACCTACTCCGCTGTGGAGGATGAGGAGATACACCAGAGCCTGGTGCGGGATTTTGCAATACTCTTTTCCCGCACCAGCCAGAACCAGCAGGAGAGGGCTGCACTGTGGCAAGACCTGGTCCGTCGGGTAAGTGACATAGGTACGCATAACCGGACATATGAGCAGGTACGCCATTACTGCAGTGATTTAATTAGAAATGTCCATCAGCGTGCGTCGAATATCCACAGGCAACAGCTTGCCACAGGTGGTGGGGCGGCTACACATCCCCCCTCACCAGACTGGAGGGACTACTCCTAAGTGTTGTGGCTCCAGCCCAACAACAACAACAGCAGCAGCATACATGCATAATGATGGAGGCAGGAGCCGCCCAGCAGCAGGACTCGGAGTGTGCAGGTAACATGCCGTATGTATAGTTGACTGTTCTGTACACTGGTAGTTTATGCATGTGTGAGGTGTGTCCTCGGTTTGTAGCTGTTATATTGGTAATTATTGTGCAAGAGTGATATTCTCAATATCAGCAGTAGACGTGTGGAAGCCAACTGTTGTACTACTGAACTGTATCATACTCACAGTATCAATAGCACAGTTGTGCCCACTGACAATAAATGTCTCATTTCTGCAGGTCCCTCTGGTGTAACAGCAAGGCAGCCTATCCATGCTGGTGAGTGTGTAATAACAATACCTTCAATACTCTTGATACTAATAGTAATAATAGGCTGAAGCAGTAGTGCTATGTGTTTGATTGCAGGTATGTTTGTGTCTGTGTGTTGATATCTCATATACTGAGGAGTGTGTATGTGTGCATGTGTGCATGTGCACCTGTGTGCATGTGTGCATGTGCACCTGTGTGCATGTGTGCATGTGTGCACATGTGTGCATGTGTGCATGTGTGCCTGTGTGTATCAGTGGTGACATTGTGTACACATTGTAAACTGTGGTTCCTGTCTTACTCCCACAGGTTCTGGTGCTGCTCTGGTGTTGTGCAGCAGGGAACCTGAATCAGCTGCCATGGATAGTGATAATGATGATACCTGTGTAATGGCACAAGGAGGTGTGCCAAGGTCCGTCGTTGGTCAGCCAATTGACAGTACACAGCTGTCGACCCCATCAATGCGCACAGTCATCCTGCCAACACATTCTTTGTCACCAATGTTCCTAGGTGATGGACAGGATACAGTGGGCATTGACCAGGGTAATGTGGTATCAGTAGCACATGCATCCCCACACAGCAGCCATGGCCAGGGTCCTGACATGGTACCACACAGGCAGATGTCCAGGGCTTCTCGTGGGAGCATCTGTGGGCGTACTGCCCCTGTCAGACGTGCCCACAGAGATCTTTCAACCTCAGCTATGTTTCAGGCTGTAATGCAGGCACAGTCACGTATGGAACGGTACACCAGACAGGGTCTGAGGGAGCTGAGAGCATGTCGCACAGCTATGAATGACAGTATGTGTGATGTTGCGACTGCCATCTGTAATTTCACCGAGGTGATTGACAGACGTTGGGGGGACATATTAGATCTGTTCCACAACTACATGTCCATGAGCCAGGGCAATGGTGGACGGTTGAGGTGTCGACGTGGGTGTATGCCAGTAACAGCAGCAGCTGGCAGTCGTCGCAGATGACAGCAGGCCCGCGGCCACTCCCATATTGCCAGGATAAGCCCCAGCAATGGGCCTGTGCTGTCATCAGACCGCCTCAGGAGACCACGTGCATGAGGCTCTGGACAGTCCCAACAGGGACCTGTCTCCAGTCACCAACCACCTGCTTCTGATGACAGTACCCAGTCTGGCTTAGTACCTGATATGGTCCGTAGCACCCCTGCCAGGCAAAGGTACCGTGTCCATGGCCAGAGACAGTGATCTGTATGACCTGGCAGGTACAGTCTGTGGCTGTCCACAAACACCTGTATATGGCAGCCATGAGGTGGAACTGTGTGCATGCATGCACACATGCAAATTGATAACACCTAGGGCTACTGCATACATGCACACACTGCATCAACATTGCCCCATCTTGTACTGCTGTCCCTCACCAACACACACACACACACACACACATACATGTCAATTGGTTGTATCAGTGGCAGACTCAGGCATACCAAGTACACACCCTGTGCATATGATGAAACTGTGCCACCTTCTGCAATCTGTAACATCGGTGCAGGAACAGGTTAACATGGTGCTGATGCACAGGGTGACTACATAGAAGTGTAGTAATAGTATCATGTTGTCAACAGTACAGTGTAATGATATCATTGTGGGTATATCCCAGCATGCCTGATGCAGTAACAGTATGATTGCCATTGTATTGTTTTGTACACCCATAGTAATTACCATAGTGTAATGTCTGCACATCTTTGCATACTGGTGGTGAGGCTGTCAACAGAAGGCCACCTACATAGGTAGCACAGGGGATAAGAAAATGTAAGTATTGATACTCAATGATGGACATGTAAACTGCAAGTTGCATGGTGTTCACACTCGACTCTGCAATGAGGATGTTTGACAATGTTGATATCTGTGCAGTAATACACAACAGGTTCAAGACTCACAAGAGCACCCTAGCACTACAAAGTCACACCTCATACCATGCTTGACAGCCCCAAAACACAGAACTAACTATGACAGGAGGGAGAGTCTCCATACATGTCAAGGATACTGTGGTGCCAGGACAGGTAGCATGCATCCTACTAAGTTTGGAACTGCTGAGTGAGGGCTCAGTGCCTGTTATTTGAAATGTGTCTTAGTTCAGGTATGAGCACTGGGTTTCAGGCCAGTTCTTCTACATTACGAAGGTACATGGTCTGTACACTTGTGGGAGGTGAGGCTGGACCCTGCCCGTCTGACCTGTGAATTTCTGGGTACAGGCTTATAGTGCCTGCATATTTGCACTGTTACCTACTGGAAGTCGTACACCTTGTTTGTTGTAGCATAGACTAGATCCAGGCCTGCTGACTGTAGCTTTGTTTGTATGCATGTTTGCTTGTTATTTCCCTGAAACACTGATTCCACCTGCAATGCAGATTTACAGCACCTCTGTGGATCCCTAGTGACATCTGTATTGCTTACTGTACTGATGTCCATGTCTCACTTGACAGAACGTCACTGTTTGTCCTGTTTGCATGTAAGTTGCCTGTAACACATTGCATATGACTTACCTGGCATTTGCTCACGAAAGCATTTATATATGCCAGCACTAACAAATCAGAAGCACTACACCCTCACATACTCACCTTGAGTACCCTGTTCCCCATTGGCCCTATGTGTTGTTGATTATTATGGAATTCACAATACTATGGTAGCATGTGCAAAGGTCACTTGTCAATCTCCTCTCTGGTCCAGTTGGTGAATCTGTGAGTCATGTGGCAATGTTACAGCTGCCTCATGTACACAGACAACCCTCTCCCCTTCCCATAAACTTACAACACATGTGAGAGATGCAACCGCATAGCCAAACTGGGGGCTAAGCTCTCTTAACTCAGTACTGGCATAACCTGTCAGGTGGAGTGGGATACTACAGTGAATACAATACCAGTCTCACATAGACCTACCACGACAGCAATCCAAACACATAAACACACAGGAACATTCTTGGAGTCTCAGAATAGCATCCTGCCTGAGCAGCAGATACCTGCGAAGCAGACACACAAGCAAACGTTATGCCAGAACAGAGCACGTGCAACACATAGCTCACAAAGCCTGTGTGCCGAACAGTCACAGCCCGTATGGCTAAACAACACACCTGCTACAGTTGTAATAGGTACCTCTATCATCAGGTACACTGAGGTCCCGCTCACCAGGCTGAACAAGGAGTAGGTCATGGTGAGATGCCCGTCGGGCACTATGATCCACCACATAACACAAGCATACAGGTCACTCCAAGGCATATACAAATATGACTCAGTCATTGTCCGTGCCAGTGTGAATGACCTGTGACGTACCTCCCTGGACTACATGATAGGGGACATAGAGGGGCTCTCTGAGCATGTGGCACAGGCTGGTATGACCCTGACCTTGAGTAGCATCTTACCCTCACCAAGAATGCTGCCACAATATGTAGACAGGATGATCAATTTCTACAATTGGCTTATGTTTCGGTGACATTCAAAGAGGATCCAATGCCTGTCAGCGTGGGATTACATGCTAGACAAGCCACGATGCTTTGCTAGGGACAGCTTGCACCTGTCACCCATGGGCTGTTGTATATTGGCAAAGGCTCTTGCTACACACATAGTGCCTTTTTATGCAAGGCTCAAATTACATAGCCACCTACACAGGTATCACATGGGATAGGACACTAATAGTAATGCTACTCAACGCCAGCAGTGTAAACCTCAAGATGCATGCACTGAAAACTATCCTTAGCATGGAGAACAGCAATATCTGTGCAGTAACAGAATCCTGGTACAAGGCTCCCAGGTGCACCCCATCACTGCCAGGTCATATCTCATACCATGCTTGTCGTCCCCTAAACATGCACCAAACCAGAACAGGGGTGAAGTATCCAAAGGCACCACAGATATACACACCTCCAGGTTGGTGGCACAGCACAAAGCATCAGAGCCTATCCATGTGCAACTAACAGTGGGTTAGACTGCCTTCAGGTTCATAGCCTGGCACACACCACCCTCCCATACCCAGGAAACCCACTTGGCCTTCCTGACAACACTGGGAATATGATGGTCTCTACAAACACCATTATATGGGTGGACTGCAACTACCCAAACATAGAGTGTGAGCATTACTCTAGCTCCAAGACCCTAGCTGAAAGGTTCCTACCATTTATTCACTGAAATGCTATGTAAAAACTTGTTACCACTCCCACAAGAGGTGAAAACATGCTGCACCTGTTCATCAACAACATGTGGACTATATGCTCCAGACCAGACGTGTATCCCTTGCTGGTAGGATGACACCATATACAACTCACACTGTATATTCACATACCACATGCAGCCCCTGCACAGAACACCACAGTCATAAAGTTGTCTAATGCAAATTCCATGTATTCACATGAGGCAGGCTTCAGAAATGGGAACTATTGAAAGTCACAGATACATATGTGTACGTGGCACACACATACATCATGTGTGCATTGACATTACTGATATAATCTATGTCGTGCAATATTGGGAACAACACCCCACACACATGGACAAACTGTGTGACAAAAACACACATGACATTTGTAGGATACAAACCCCTACCTAACTGTGTTATGACAGTTGTGAGAGACGCGTGCTATTTGCATTACTGGGAGGCTTGTTTTCTCCTGCTGTACTTATAGGGTGCTGACATCATCAGTGTTTAGACAGTGGAATATGCAGCATGTGGTGTGGTGTACTAGTTGCCAAAAGGGACATTTCTCTTACACATAGAACTGCACACACCCTACTCCCCCCCCCACACATACACACACACACTGAGCACTTGCAGGATTCAAACCCCTACCTAATGATGTTATGACACTTGTGAAAGACGCAGTAGCTGATGAGTGCACTATTCAAATTACTGGGTGTCATTTGTGCTCCTGACATATGTATAGTGTGCTGACATCATTATTTATGAAGAGGTATGTACATCTGTTACTATCCATCAGTAAGGGGGAGAGCATATATATGCATTAACTTTGCAGAGGCACAGTGGCCTACTGTACTGCGGAGGCAGATGCCAAATACACTGTGGATAGCCTTCTGTATTCCCTAGGGACAACAGCCTAGTATTGAACTCTACGGCCATATGTTTACCTGTCAGATGCAAGTATCTGTTGCTCATAAACTGTTTGTGGGTCTTTATTGCCATAGCTTTCTCTATCTCTATGAACAACTTATGTACTGTGGCAGATGTTTGCATATGAGTGGGATCCACTACTTTACTTATGTCTCTGTTATAATTTCACTGTGTGCACTGGGCAGATTTCTGTATTGTGGGAGGTTCCTGTATTAACACATACAAATGCCAGATATGTGTGTGCAACTGCTGAACTGTGACATGGCCTAAGTGTGTGAGCATGCCCAGTTCACAGTTTATATGGCTTCTTGACTGACACGTCTCATTTATCTAAGTGTGCGAGCATGCCCAGTGTGAACCTTCCATATGTTGAGATCTGTGGTCCACCACATTTGTGTTTGTGTGTGGACTTCATCTATATTTCACATGTACAGTTGAGTGTTGGACATCAGGTTGTGTTCCTACTGCCCAAATGCTTTGTGACTGAACCTCACAGGCATTATGCTGTGTCTGCAGGGTTGCCATGGGATAGTTTGCATACAGTTGTCAACATCCTTTCATACTGACCAAACAGTGTATTGTCGTATAGTGTACTGGTTCAGTACTTTCACTGTGGTGGACAGTATCATTGGTTTCAGTCCTATCACTGCTTGTAATATTTATAGTGAGCACACCAGACTGGTTGAGGGCCAGTTGTCCAGATATGACCTTGTTGCTTTTTGTTCAGATATGGATAACATAGAACAAGATTGTCCGACATTGTTAATGTATTCCACAACTTGTGTGGACAGTGACAAACAATGGCCATGTGCCCTAGGCCATTTGTAATGCTAGTCAGAGAGTGTTTGTCTTTCAACACACATATTTACTGGTGTTTGCCATGACATATTTCAAGGTTAATGTGCTGTGCCTCTGTCTACCCATGACATACAGGTGATATCCAGGGTACACCTACCATCTCCCATCCAGTCATCATGATTCCTCTGGATGACAGTCAATGAGGGACTCCCTGGATAACCTGTACTGGGAATTTAGTCATAAGTGGAGTGAGGTTCTGGGTTATGGACCAATCGGTACAGCATGTCCTGTTTATGTATGTGCTGGGGTTCAGGCCTGTCATGTGCATAGGTCACCAGCATTCAGATTTTACATGGTGCCAAATGTCCATTGTTTCCAGCTTGGTCATGGCTTTTTACATCAGGCACAGATCACCTCTAGGCAAGCAGTATGGCACTGTGTGGAGCTGCAGTTTGTTTAATCAGGCAACACATGGCATCTGTTACAGCTCTGAGATCCTCCTGGTGGGGTATTTGTGGGGTCTTTCCAGTTGATGCAGGTGTCTGCTATGGTACATCCCACAAGGGCCATTGTACGCAATTGTGAGGCTGCTGATGGATGACTGGAGAGGCACAATGACCTACCCTGACCTAGCTGTGCTTACCTTCATGATTAGGTGGGTATATGGTATGTTTCTGTAACCACTACAGACACATGGTTGTCACATGCAGGATATCTATCACCTTGTGTCCCCAGGTCTCTTATTGCTCCTGATGTACTTAATGGGTTAACACCTATGTGGTAATTTGTGGCCAGGTACTATGTTTCCACAGGGGATGACTATACTCTCTTCTGCATTTTGCTTGTTGACATGGCTGTGGCACCACTTGTCTGTTTCTATGTGTGCCTTTTGTAAGATGCTTGTGTCAGCTGGAGGGTCCGATATGGTGGGCAGTTTGTAGTCATATGCAAACCTGTTCAGATACAGTCCTTCCATGTTGGCCTGTACCTATGTGACATATATACCATACAACAGAGGTCCCAGGACCGTGCCTTGTGGGATGCCAGTTGTACCTGGTTTGTAGTCTGACATGGCTGCAGCATTTCTGACCAGGTCAGTTCTGTCCTTGAGCTGGTTTGCAACCCATCTACTTGGATAGGGGTTTATAGTTAGGCTGGTGAGTTTATCTGTACTGAACAACTGGGGTATTGTATGGAAGGGTTTATCAAGGTCCAGATAGGCTGTGTGAACCACATTCCCCTAATCAATGGCCTTGGTGCATGTTTCACATGGGTCAGACATGTTTAAGGGGCAGGATCTGCCCTATGAAAGCCGCACTGGGTAGAGTCCAATGTCTGTAGGTACCCAATCTCATTATTCCTGGGGTCCATGATCATCCTCTCCATTACTTTGCTGACAAAGATAGTCAGGGTTGAGGGGTGATAGTTTGCAGTATCCATTCAGGCACCACCTTTGTGGTGAGGGACCACTGTTCCTGTACACTGCTCTTTGGGTACATATCCTGTGGTAAGACTGAGAGTGAGCAGTAGTGCTATTTGGTGTTCCATTCTTCTTACAGTTCTTGTTGGACACAACTCAGGACACCATATGGTACCATTGATGCTGTGTGGTTTGCTTTGTAGATGCTGGCTGTTACCTCAGCATCTGCAATGTCAGGGGGGCAGCACTCTGTTGGGATAGATATTTGGCAGTTTGGTGCTGGTGGGGAGTTTGCAAATAATCTATTAGGTTGGATGTTGGCAATGTGTGTGGGTTTGGTGTATTGTTTGTGATATTTGAGTAATGCAGAACATATCTGTGGATTATCACAATGGTTCCTACCATCAGTTAGGACAGCTGTGTGATTATCCTTTGTGTCCTGCAAAATTTGTATCATCATAGGTTCATAGGGTCATACTAGGCTATCTGCCCTGGCCATGTTTGAGCCTAGACAGACTGTGTGTGGCTTTCGACATACCTTGCAATGTGCATATTATGCCCATTTAGGGTTTACTTTACTAGATGTGACACAGAGATGGCCCCCAGTGTACACCTACTATCTTCCATGCACTTGACCAGATTTCTCTTGTTGAGTATGAGTGTGGAGCTCAGCCTATCATGGACTGGGATTCTGTTCCAGAGTGTAAGGAGCCTCTGGGTTATGAATCTGCCCCTCCAGCACATCCTATTTATCTATGTGTGGAGGTTCAGATATCTCACTGTGGTGTCTCTGCTGGATTTGGAGTTTCTGCAGTGGAGCATGTCCATTCATTCTGGATTGGACATGGCCTTGTACATCAGGCATACATCGCCTCTGACTGGGCAGTATGCATGTGAATTGGGCTGTGGTTTCTTCAGCCAGGCAGCAGATGACAAATGTTTGGACCCTTTGTCCTCTTGGTGAGGTACGTTTGGGGTCTTTCTAACTGCTGCAGGTGTCAGGTAAGGTACATCCAAAATTGGGCATTGTTCTCAAGTATGAGCCTGATAAGAGTATGGGGGCACAGTGACCTCTCTTGATCTACATGTGCATCCTTTCATGTTAAGGTGGGCAGTATAGCAGGTCTTCCTGGCCACCTTGGCAATGTGAGTGTCACATGACGGGTTACTGTCCACTTCTGTCCCTAGGTCCCTGATTACTTCTTCCGTACATAATGGATTACCACCTATGTCATAATTTGTGTGTGCCTTGTTTGGTATTTGGTGAGACATTCATACTCTGCAGTGTCTTCAGGAAGGTTGGCTGGGGTTCCTGGGTTTGGGAGGGTGGTCTGTAGCAGGCTGCAAACTGGGACGCAGTTTGAGCCACTGTTACTTGCCCGTGGATAGTCCATGCTGCTTCCTGCTGTGGTACCAACCTGGGGGTGTGGTTATCCTTGACAATTATTGATAGTCACACTCCTATTGTAGTTTGTTCCATGTTTTGGGGCTGTAAAGCATGGTATAAGGCATAACCTGGTAGTATTAGGGTGCTCTTCTGAGCCTTGACCCAGGTTTCTGTTACAGAACAAATATTACCATTCTCCATGCTGAGGTGGGTTTGGTCTGCATGCATCTTGCAGTTTAGACTTCTGGCATTGGGTAGCATTATGTCCAGGTTGTTATCCCTTGTGCTACCTATGGTGGTGGGTTTGTGTTTCCAGCCTTAATATTCAAGGCACAGTGGGGATGACAACAGCCTTTGCCAGTATCCACACAGCCAGGTGTGCTGGGTGCATACCATCCCTAGCAGGTGGAGCATCATGTCTTGCTCGGCATGTCATCCCAGGCTGTCAGCCATTTGTTCCCCTATGACTAGCAGCAATACTTCAGCCAAATATTGTACTTGATCTTGTTGTCTTCATAGTGTGGCATCATGCTTGGTGAGGGTGAGATGTTAGGCAGGGTCATCATGTTTGCATATACTAGATGGTGTTACATTGCTTAACACATGGCAATCATGCCTCAGGTGGTGCTGCAGGGCTGCCTATGTCAGATGCACATACTGCACTCCCTGTACATGTTTGAAAGCAGGTTGTGTCATGTTAGGCGTCCCTTTTACTATATGAGTGAGTCAGAGAGGGGTATCATTCCCAGGGTTCCTACTGAGCCAGTGTATGTGCTATGCGTTGCCTCTTTGCCAAGGCCAGTGCATACTGGGCATACCTCCTTCTGCCTACTGGGGCAGGCTCAGGTTGTTCCTCCTCCGAGTCATGCTCTGCCTGTGATGGCCTTGGCAATAGTGGGGGGGCTGTTTGTCCCGGCCCTATGCTGGTCCTTCTGCAGCTGTTTTGGCAGTATCATATTATGTAGCATAGCAGATACCATGACAATTTGGGTACTTGTAGTTGGTGAGTACTGCAAGGCTCCACCAGACGTGTCCAGGCACCGGAACCATGACTTGAGCAGCCCAAACACACACTCTATTACATTTTGTGTTTATGCGTGTGCCTCATTATGGCGTTCTTGTTCAGGTGTGTGTGCGTTTCTGATGGGTGTCATCAGCCATGGCTCCAGTGCATACCCAGCATCCCCCACTAAGTGACCATGTGGGATGTCCCCATTGGCAAATGTCTGGTACAGCTGCGTCAGATGCCAGATATGGGAATCATGGTAGCTTTCAGGGCAGCCAGCACACACATTCGTTATTATGCCATGGGCATCACACATGACCTGGCAGTTGATGGAGGGGAAGCCCTTGTGGTTAATGTAGGCTCTACCCCGCTCACCAGCTGGTGCCTTGATCCATATATGCGTGCAGTGTATTGCACCCACTAACTCAGGGTATTCCGCTATTTGCTGGAAGAGTCGCATATTGCTGGCCAATGCCTCATGGGAATTGGGGAAATATACATGATCTCCGACATTTGCAGACATGGTATCCAGGAACTGGTGCCATACCCTGGATGCTGATGCCTGTGAGATCCCCATCATATCACCAGTTGGTCTCTGGAAAGTATCTGTTGCTAGTATTCTTAGGCCAACACATACTTTGGTTTCCACTGGGATGGGTTCCCCTCTGTTGGTTCTGTGTGTGAGGCATGGCCTGCACAGCTCAACAATTTGCTGCAAGAGGTCTCTGTCCACTCTATAGCGCTCCACTATCTCTAGCTCATGTAACCCCTGGTAGGTGACCCTGGGCCTGTACACTCTTCTCCGTCTCCTCACTGTGGGTTGTCTGGCAGCATTTGCATTGTCACCACCCTCAGCAAGTCTCCTATGTCTCATTATAACAGCTATGGCAGCCCCTAGCATGTTTGGTCTGAGTGCAGCTTTTTCAGTTTTCACTTCTAATAGCTTACTCCTGTCTTGCAGTGTCTCTTGAGAGAAACATACTGCAATGCTGTTTGCAGTGTTTTAAGTGCTGGGCTGAGCTAGTATTCTGCTTGTGTAATTGCCTGCTTCTAATTGTTTTCACCTGCTAGCTCTACAAGTATTCCCTGCTAGCTTTCTACTATTTCTTCTGCTTCCTTTTTCCTCTCTGTTTCCTCAGGGGGGAGCAGCGCGCATACCAGTGAAAACATGCTCACAGTGGCTACCACGCATGCACACATGCTTACACGGACTAGAATCTGCTTATTCAGGTTAAAACACGCACACACCAGTGCAAACAGGTTTACAGATCTTTAAACACGCTCCTACATGCTTACTCTGCCTTACACGCGCTCACTCTGTCTTACTCGCGCCTCCCAGCGAGCACACGCATGCATGCACGCTCAGCAAGAAACTTTGGTGTTAGCCACAGTGTACACCTTCCATTTCTTGACTTTCCCATGCTTATCTGTTGACACTCCTCTTTCTATGCTGTGTGACTGACATCTTTCACATACCACTTTGCTCCAATGAGCTTGATTTCTTTCTAACATTCCCCCCTGTGATGTCACCTATCTCCTACTCTATTACTCCCCCTTATATAACTCTTACACTACACGGAATGTGCTCATTTGCTATGTGACAGTGAGATTCATTATCCTACCACTCATTTACATAGGATTGCCCACTAATGCTTAGTTACCTGTCTTACACTCAGCTTCCCCCATTAGCAACCACTAAACGGTGGTCATGTTGTTTTCGGTCTGCTAGTCCCTGCATTGTAAATCCGTGCATTGCATAAAACCCACATTTGTGGGTTTAAAACCTTTATTTTTATGTTTTATATAGCGCAGCCCATTTGCGCGGGGCTGCGCTGTGTTTAAACATTGCCGATCGCCGAAAAAATATATATATTTTTTTCATGTTTGCATTGGGTTACCGTGCCAATGGCCACATATTTGGCCATTGGCGTGCTGCCTGACACATATGCACACTTTATTTGGAGCTGACATGGCTCCATTGTGTTATTTGCAGAAACGTACTCAGTTATCAACTGAGTACATTTCTGCACATAACACGACTCTTACATGGGCTGGTTTCAGCTTCGTGGATCGCTAATCTACCTCATTTGCATGCCTTTTGGCTGCAAGTGAGGTAATTAGCATATCCACACCCTGCCCGTGTAAGAGACGTTTTAGCTGGTTACTTACATGGTATTTCGGGCTGTTCCTGGATCGCTATGGCTGCATGGAGTCTTACACGACACTTAGACTCCATGCAAGCCATCATGAATCCTGCCCAGAGTTTATTTCCTTAAAGCAGCAGACATAAGGCACCGAACAAATACAGGAATGAGCTGGAATGTACTACTGGATATGGCACATGCAAATATTCAAATACATGTAGACAGACACACACACAACATACCCAAACACATGCACACACACACACACACACACACACACACACACACACACACACACACACACACACACACACACACTGCAAACATACCTACAGCAATTTGCAGGCTTGGTATCTCATCTGCTGAAAATCTGAAGGATGTGGCAGGAAATGGTAGACCATGGCAAACACCCACAAGGACACATATGACATGCTGACTCTACATAGAAGGTTACCAAGTCAGGAGATGATCTAGAGGGCAAAGAGGTGTGAGGCAGCAATGATGGAATGAGGAAGCTTATTTTGTTTCAATTAAAATAGTTCTAACTGAAGATTAAAACAAAGCCTTCAATATCAGCCACAATATGAACCATGCCAATTAATTTCTTTCTTCCCAGGCAATGTGCCAAATTAAATCAGCATTTATATTCATTTTTCCTCTACTACATAGGGTTTGGCTTTTGAGAAAAAATTAAATCAGTCGATTGAGATTTTTAGTGGGAGCTTATTTTTTGTGGAAACAAAAAAGACCTTGTTTAAAATCATATTTAATATTAATATCTTAGATATGTTTCAAAGATGGCATCTCTGTCTCTATATTTTATTCTCTGTTTCTGTCAGAATCTGTAAGTGATTGCTGTGAGTAATCTTTGAACATTTTTTTTTTCATTTTGACTAATATGTCTTGGTTTATGGCACGTTCTGACGTTGTTAATAAAAGTTAGAATTTTCACTTGGTTAATACAGTTGCCAGCATGGCTGTACGTATAGCACCATCTGTCTCTAACAGACACAGGGAATATGTCAACAGCACTGTGGTTTGTGATGTTAATTGTAACTCAGACATGCTGAGAAATACCCAGACATATATAAGCCTCCCACAAGTAGATCATCAATTAACAGATTCATGACAGATTAGAGCTGTCTACACATGCATTGAAGATGCATTGTGTAATATGCATGTGAAGTAGTCTTCCTCACTACAACTGACATGAGTAGTGAATGTATTTTAATCCAGGAGCCAAAATGCTATTATCTTCTCTTATTGTTCCTTAATAACCCTTGTGCCCTTGGTCTGAAATGGAAGTTAGCCAACTAGACTTCCCTCCGTTGCCAGATTCATTGCACTTTGTAAACTCAGGTGTTGTAAAAACTGCCTCAAGCTCATATATAATGATCTTTTTCTTAACTCTTCACTGTCTATTTGTGAGTGATGCAAATACCAAATCCGAGGCCACACACTCAGTGTTATCATGTGCACATCATACACCTACAACACACTTTGCAATGCCTTTACTAAATTGCCATATGCTGAGGCAGTTAAAGCCTTGCTGAAGCTTCAGTGGTCTGGTATGAAGAAGGCCAAGGACAAACCATGCACTGCAGCACCGATTATGGGTAACAGAGATGGAAGTTACCAAGGAACAGCATATCATAAATCCAATACTCCAATGAAATCTACAGACAAAAATAGAAATGCATTAGTGTCTGGCAACTCAACAGTTTGGCATATTGATTCCACATTCACAGGACTGGACAAAAAGCAGGGTCATAGGAAATTGTCTCTCAGGAGCTAGGACTGCTGACTTTACAAGGGCCCTGGGGACCCCTAAGTAAACACGATTATGAGATGATGGTGGTTTTGTTGGTCCATATTGAAATAAATGACTTGGTATGCAAAATCTTGAGGGATATGCAGAGACACATGAAAAAGTACTCTGTGCATGAAACAAATACCAGAGAGATTCTAGTATTGAGCAGAGTCCTTCCATTGCCATTGATGATGCCAAAGTATGAAGAAAAGACGACTGGCTTTAATGACTTGTTAAATACCTGGAGTCACTCTAGGAAGATGACATTATCAGCATGGGATGAGATGACTGACTACCATACTTGCTATGACGAAGAAAGTTTACATCTCTCATTCCAAGGATTCTGCTGCCCCCACCTTGCCATTTTCAGGCAGGGTACACCTGATGGACATCCCAGTCTAAGTTTTGAAATAAAAAAAACATTGAACCACATTAAGGTGGCTTTATCTACTGCTGGAAGTCTAAACAACAAACTGCCTAAAACTGAAGCCCTCCAGCAGGTGAAGCATCTCTCCTTCAGTACCTGAGTTTTGAGCTTACCAGTCATTTAGACCTGATGAAAACTATAGAGGCATATCCATATTTGTTGGAGACCACATTTCCTCAATACAGACATCTAGAAACCCCACAGTAGAGCTTTTGCAGATTTCAAATCACCCTCAATAGGATCAGCTACCAAGTCATAGGATGCTACAGCAGCCCATTAATTTTTTCCAGAAAATCACACAACATTCCTAAATATTCTTGGTGAACTACCTGTAAGTAGGATTGTTGTGATGTAAGTGATTTTAACTACCCAAGGATAAACTAGAGGTCTATGCAACCAAGAAAGGATATGCTCAAAAATTCTTAGATTATATAAACACAAATTCCCTGTATGTACCATCCCCAAGGTAGCCCATCCCTGGTCAAGTCAGACCACAAACAGGTAACTTTCTCCATCAAATCTCCACACCACCAGAAGCATCATGGAAGTCAAGGAATTTAGAGGATGCCTACTGAAATGTTTGCACTGAGAATGCCAAGTACCAATAAGCTAAAAAAAAAAATGAAAACCCAGAGAAGAGCAAATCTCAAAATTCACATGTCTTCTTAAATAATTTTGCAGGCTGCAAGCCCCTCTACATCCCAAACATATATATGTAAATTATAAGATCGCCATACCACTGAAAAAAGGGAATATTCCAAGAAATGGCATATTGGACTTTGTATATACAAGTCTGATCTTCAGCCATTCAGTCTGTGCATTTCACAACTCGCTGCACTGAGTCCTGAAATTTCAAATGGTTACTAACTTCAGATATACAAATCACCTACAATTCTATGATGAAGTCTCCAAATTTGATTATAACAGTATCGCACATAAGGTTGATACTGCAAAATGTTATGCAGAAAAGTTCTGCTCACACCTGTGCAACTGTATTAACTTGGCAGCCCTAACTATATCCAAACAAATAAGGAAGCTTAAAAGCAAGCCAGTGTTGTGGTTTGAAAGTAGTAATAAACTATACAATAAAAGGAAAAAACTCATAATCCAACATAGCTGAACAAATGTACCCAAATATTAAGGAGCACATCAACTAGATAAGGAACTAAAAAAGGACAATGGAAAAACAAAGCCATCCTATGAACTCAGAGTACCTGCAGAAATCACAGACAACCACAAATCCTGATTTAGCTATGGTAGCAAGTAAGGAACAAAACTCAGCATTGCTCAGATTCTATTCATAATGGTACTACCTAGCCTGATCCAGTATATATAGCCAACATACTGACAAACTAAGTGCCATATTCACTCCAGAGACATGTATGCCAAGCCTACTTATCCTAGATAGAATCATTCTGACAAACATTACAAAACAATACAAAAGCACTCTCCTAAACAAAGAAAATCTCATCCATGAGGTCTGATAACATACCCGATTTTCTAACAAATACCAAAAACAAGCACTGGTGGGCCTACTCCTCTATCGCTTTAACATGAGTCTAATTATGAGCTTTATCCCAAAAGTGTAATGCACAGCTGCTAAGATGGCAGTCCATGAAGGTGGCCCCTCTGCTGACCCCAGGAATTATAGACCTATCACTGTAGCAAGTCTCATATGCAAAGCCATGGAACATATCATAACTGACCTAAGTCACTATGAAAGGTGAGCTCTCCCTAACTACAAAGTAAGGGGAAACACTATGCCCTGGATTCACTATCCTTCCGTGCAGGACTATTTTTATTTATTTATTTATTTTACATTTGTTTACCGGGATAGTCCGACTGGATACATGTCCATTTTCAACGGAGGCCCGGGGAGAAAAGCTCCAAAAAGACAAACTTACATAGATTACACAAGAAGTTGGATAACATTAGAAAATATAAAATATAAAACAAAGTGATTATGTACAATGGCTTAGTATTGCTCCCTAGTAGGGACTCACAATTCTCATGGACAGACACAATTAAAAGCAAGAGACGTCAGATTGTATATAGAGCTTGGTGACGTAGTTGCATGTTATGATATTTACAGGTTATGCTTTCAGTTTATGACTTAATCAGGGTTGGTACATGGGCAAAGCCAGTTCACTTTGAGATACTGTTTGAGGGTTTTTTTAAGAGACTTTTGGAGGATTGTAGGGTTATATAGTTTGGCAATGAATTCCAGGTTTTGCCAACAAAGCTGGCAAACAGGGATCCGCCAGCAGTGTTATTAGCTTTGTGGGCATGGACCAGTAGTTTGTTGGCTGACCATAGGGATATCAGGTTTCTATATGGCTTAATAATATTTATAAGTGAGGGGGTATCCTCAGGGTGGTACAGAATTTTGTGTGCTATTAAGAGTTGATTGAATTGAATTAAGCTGGGCAGTTCTAGCCAGTTAGCTAGTTGTTTCAGGTTCTGGCAGTGGTTGGTTCTATAGGTGGAGCCTATGGCAAATCTGGCAATATGATTGTAGTATAGGCAGCTTACCTACTTCAAATTTGTTGAGGTTTGAGAGTACAGGCAAGGCATATAAAAGAGTAGAGAGTAGGTGTGACTGGGCAATTGCAGTCCTAGCCAGTGCGGTTAAAATGTCTTGTTTTTATACAGTCATCCAAGCTTCTTATTCATGATCTGTATGGTTTTGTTGACCTGTAGGTCAAATTTTAGATTATTGTCTATGGTAACCCCTAGAAGTTTGGTGTGTTGATCTGGGGAGATAGTGGTAACATTGTTAGACATGACAGAGAATGAAAGTGTGTCAGATCTACTAGTGGGGGTGAAGAGTAGAAGTTTAGTTTAATTGGAGTTCAGCAGTAGGCGTTGGTTGGCGAGCCAGTTCTCAATAGTGTTACATGTATTTTGAGTTAGGAATTGCAGTTTGGATGGGGAGGTGGCAGAGCAGATCAGAGTGGAATCATCTGCATATTGAATACAGGTAGCTTTAGGGATAGCAGTGTGAAGGTTGTTGATAAAATTAGAGAAGAGTAGTGGGCCTAGTATGGAGCCTTGAGGGACACCAAGTGTGAGAGGTAGCTGGCTGCAGAGTTTGCCCTGCCATAGTACCACCTGTTGTCTACCAGTCAGGTAGGACTGGAACCACTGGAGTGTGTGCTTATTGAGGGAAATAGATTTTAGAGAAAGAAGGAGAAGTTCATGGTTGATCATGTCAAAGGCTTTTGATAGGTCAAGAAAGAGGGTGGTGGATAGCCTACTGTCATTCCTGTTTTGGTTTATGGCATTAGTAAAGGAAAGGAAGGCTGAGGTGGTGCTGTGGTATAGCCTGAAACCATGCCGGGAGTTGGACAGTAAGTTATTCTGTGTAAGGTATAAATTGGGGTCAAGTGGGGCTTTAGTTGTTCTCCAGCTGACCCAGGCTCTGTTTCTAGTTTTGATTTTAGATTTGGTATCTTTTGTGAGCCATGGTGCTGTGTTTGATCTAGATTTTATTGTATGTGCTGGAGCATGGGAATCAAGGATACTATTTTAGTGGTAAAGTGAGCTATAGCCTCTTCTAATGGTAGATTTTTTAGTTTGGACCAGTCAACTGCTTTTAGTTTATTTAGGAATATAGCAGTGTCAAAGTTTTTCCTGTTTCTAAGTGTTTTATATTTGGTCTGGTGGGGGTTTCCTGCTTTATGTTTTATGATATAGGTTAGTAAATGGTTGCTAAGGTCATCAGGGAGAGTGCCAGCTGTGTACAGTAGGGGTTGGTTATTAACTAGGATCCAGTCTAGGATACTTTCCCTGTTGGTCGGTTTGTTTATCCTAGTGGGAGAGGTTAAGATCTGTTTAAACCCAGATATGTTTATAGGGGTGAGGGGGGGATCGGCGGAGCAGGGGTGCCATTCGGTATTGAAGTCACCAAGAACTATGGTTTCTTGGGGATAGGTAGTGGATAACCAGTAAAGGATATCCCCTAGGGTATTTAAGTTGGTGCCTGGTGGAATGTAAGCACAGACGATGTTCAAGCATTTGTTCTGGTTAATCTGTAGTTTGGTTATGAGGAGTTCTGCATTATTGAATTGGGGTGGTTGAATGGTGTCTCTATAAACAGTTAGAGTATTTTTGTAAAGGACTGCTATCCCACCTCCTTTCCTTGTAGTATGGTCTAACCGGTGAATATTATGTCCTGGAGGTAGTATCAAATTATCAGTAGTACTAGGTCTTACCCAGGTTTCTGTAAGACACATAATGTCTGGGGAGTGGGTTGCTAGGAGGGCGTGTAGGTTGGGTATATTATTGTTAATACTTCTAACATTTAGGGGAAATGCTAGGAAGGAACTATTGGGAGTAGAAAGGGGTAGCTTGACTGTGGGGGTTGTGGTAGGGGAGTGAAGGTTATTGGGTGTGGGTGGGCCAGGGTTGGTATGGATGTCCCCATGTGTTATAAGGTTATAGTGACAGGATACTCTAAGCTTTAGGAGTTTGTTTATAAGTTTTGTATAGTCTTTCTCTTTAGGATTATGTTTTGTGGCTTTACAGGGGTGATATTTTGTTGAGGGTGGTAGATTTGGTGTGCTGGGGATGATAAAGTGTTTGGTGTTATGTGTGAAGTTGTGGGTGGCTGTTTGACCATTTGGGTACTGAATATCACTGACAAGTTTTTGTTCATAGGCAGTAAGATGGTAAAATAGAAATAGTATAGGCAGTAGGATAATTAGTATTTTTTACTTGTTTGCATTTTGTTAGGGGGCAGGCCAATTTTGATGGTTGAGTGTGCTAACAGGTGTGGAAGAATGGAAGAGAAGAAAATGGGTTAAAGGGGGAGGGCTGTTCAGTGATGTATGAGGCACTGATTGGTACTTAGCATGAGGTGAGTGGTTAAATTTAGTTTAAACGTAGCAGTAGTGGGGACAGGTAGGAATCGGGGGCAGGGTGGAGCGGAGCAGGGCTAACACTGACTCCAAGTATTTCCTTAGGCTTTTGGTATGTATGGTTGTATGTTTGGCTGTTTGACTGTATTTTTAATTTAGAATTAAAAACCAATATATTGCCAGGTAAAGCACCCTCTGTTAAGAACAAATCATAAACACAAAAAAAATCTTAGAGGTGTGCAACATGCGCTGTAAGGATAAATCCAGTTGGAAGGTTCAGGTAAACAAGTAGAATAAGTCACAGTCCATAGAGTTCATTAAAATCCAGGTTTAATGACAAAACAGAATAAAAACTGCAGGAGTAAGCGCTTTCGCTGTATCCAACTTCATCAGACATAAAATGCAGCAAAGAGCAAATCATTTAAATACATAACAAGTGTCAGCAATTAACAAATCACATGCTGAACATGATTTAAGGTAGTGTATCATTAAAGGGCAATGTAAAATTAAGAACAAGCATTGTTGTGTGTGCATGTATATATATATAAAATCAATGTATCAAAGGTCTGTTTATTAGGAATGGTCTGAGTATGAATCTGTCATTAAGTCCAAGCCTATGGGCTTGTAATTTCAAGATCCATTTCGTTTCCCTCTCCTCAGTATTGTTCCTAATATTGCCTAGTCTTCCTCCTTTGTGAACAAGTTCCAAGACCTTGAATTTGAAACAGTGTGAGGCATCGCTATCTAAGACATGTTTGGCCAAGGCATTGGTATTGGCTTTCGATGGCATAAATATGTTCACGGGTCTGGTAGTCATCCCAACATAGAATAATTTACATGCCTGACACTCAGCTACATATACCAGGTTGGTGGAAGTGCAATCAGCATAAAACATGGATGTATACCTATGCCCTGTGATTGGGTGAATAAAACAATCTGAAGTAGCTATGAACTTGCACTGATTGCAAGAAAAACAAGGATATGTGCCCTTCTTCTTCAAACTCCTGCTAACTGAAGGCTTCCTATCATAACAAAGAAGTCTGTTTAGAGAATACATGTTCTTGTAAGCTACTTGTGGTCTATTATCAACTAACTTTTTGATGTTATCATCTAACAACAACATTCTCCAGTTGTTGTTGAGAACTTGTAGGACATGACTGTTTTTATTAGTGTAAGGAATAACTATTCTATTTGTGGTAGAACTATTCCTAACATGTGGGGTCCATCTTTGTCCTCTTTAGAGTGGAGTCCCTTTGCCAGTTCTAAAATGATCACCATCCCGTATGTTTTGTATACTTTTGACTATCATATCCTCTATGTATAAAATTGCTGGCTAGTTGTAACTTGTGGTCATCATAAGTGGAGTCGAGAGTTGTTAGTCTCGACATCCAACTTGATTGGTTACAATATTCTCATATACATGCCTGGGATGCATGCTATTGCGATGTAATAAGTTGTTCCTCCAGCACTCTTTCCTATACAATTCAGTGTCAAAACCATTGTCAGTCTTAACGACCTTCACATCTAAAAATGCCATCTCCTTGTCTGAGTGATTACATTCAAAACTAAGAAATTCTGTGGTGTGATTTAAATAGGACACGAATTCAAGTAGCTGTTCTAGTGTGCCACCCCATATAATAAAAGCGTCATCTACAAATCTATTATAATATTTGAGATGTGAAAAGCTTATCGTTGCCATGGACATAAATGTCCTCCCATTGTGCCAATACTAAGTTTGCATATGCATTGGCACATGGCCTTTAGTCTGAAGGTAATACTTGTTGTCATAAAATAAAACATTATATTCAAGGACAAGTTCCAAAAGTGACATCCATCTAGAGATATTATGAGTAGGAAGCATCTGTTTTACAAAAAAAGCTCTAACATGTTCCATCCCAATGTCATTGGGTATGGATGTAAACAGTGATTTCACATCAAGACTAACCAGAATGTAACTCATTTCAAACAAGGTGGAATTAAGATATGTGGTCAAGTTTTCCAAAAAATCAGTAGTGTCTTTCAGTATATGTTTGACATTGGAAACAATAGGTTTGAACATTTTATCCAAATAAATGGAAATTGGCTCAGTGAGCCATCCTTTGCTAGACAATAGGTCTCAAAGAAAGGTTATCTAATCTTGGATTTTGGAAGTCCTCTGAATGATGGAACAAGAGGATTGTCAACCAACATATAGGAATATAATTCTTTGTCAATGACATCAGTTAACAACAATTCATAAAGATGACTATGGACCTCCCTAATTAGGTTATTAAGATCATAATTCTGTATGAAGAGATAAGTGTCATTGTCAGATAACATCTTTTTCATTGTGTCTGTATAGAATGATCTATCCATTACAACCACGGCACTGCCTTTGTCGGCTTGCCTAATGACAATGTTATCATTGTTCCTCAAACTATTAATGGCAGCTCTTTCCTCTGAGGTAGTATTGTAGAAGCATGGTTTAGTATCTTTGTTATTATAAATTTCAAATAAATCAAGCTCACAGGCTTGTTCAAATGCTTCCAATATCGGATGTTGTTGTGGAAGAAAAGCAGATGGTTTTCTAAAAGGCATATGGTTCCTAGCATTGACCTGATTAGATTCATGACCATGGAGCAATTTCAGCCCTAGATTTCTCGTGAACATTTTGATATCAATTATAATGTCAGTCAAATCATTACTGGCGGAGGGTATAAACCCCAAGCCTTTGTTCAAGACAGAAACTTCATGTACACTTAAACTATAACAAGAAATATTTACCACTAGGTCCTCTGAATCTGCATTTGCTGTTTTTCATGTGTAAATTGGTCTCTTCTGAATTTTTCTTTTGACTGCCCTTCCTTGTGGAGACCAAGTCCTCCTTAAGCCCATCGCCTAAGCCTTGAATCTGCTGTCCATCGACACTACAAATGTGTCAATTGGAAGCTGCTTTGAGTCGGGACTCAGTGTGTTACCAGCTGTTGGTGGATGTGTATTAGTTCCATCGTGATCTTGGCATGTATTAGTGCCTCAACAACAACCTGCTTGGAAGCAGGAACAAGAGCAACATTCGTTGTTACATCTGTGTGAGAGATGTGTGTATTATCGCCGGCATCTGCTGATGATGTCATCCGTTTGGTCGATTCCCGTTCGGGAGCTCGATGAATATTTGAAGAAACAGCTGATCCATAAGTTGTTGTGTTGAACTGTCGCTTAGTCATGTCACGGGCCAAGAGAAAACTTGGCGTTTGAAAATCTAAGAAGTCTCTCTCGAGCTTCTTCTTCTTCTCTTGTAGAGATTTGAAATCTACAGATGTTAGTGAATGTTTCAAGTCAGTTGATAGAGTATTCAGTTCATGCTGCCCAAGAACATCGGCGAGCTCATTCTCTATGACTTTAATTTCATCAACAAGGGATGCAATGAGAGTGTTATAATGTTCAATTAATATTTTAATATATGCAAAGCTGGTATCCAAGTTTAGCTTTTGCCATTTGGCCAAAAGCTCGGGTTGTGTGGTTCCGAACGTGGGCATTTTTAGCACCCTCAAGCCCCTCGGAATGAGCTTAAAACTGAGGCAGGCTTCCATGTGCAGTTTCTGCCACTGCACATTACGTAGCTTGTAGAGTTTGTTCTCCAATTTTCGGTGATAAGGACAACATTCATATTGTTCCTAAAATCATTGTTAGTGCTCTCAGATCTATTTAGGTCAGCAGCAGTCAATTTTAGAAGTGGATTTTCAACAAAAGTAAATAGCTCATTCAAACGAAACATATCAGCAGAACTGTTTGCACTCACAGGAGTAGCCGGATGGCAGCCATGTCCCGGCAATAAGGTAGCAATGTCAATGTAGAATTAAAAACCAATATATTGCCAGGTAAAGCACCCTCTGTTAAGAACAAATCATGAACACAAAAAAATCTTAGAGGTGTGCAACATGCGCTGTAAGGATAAATCCAGTTGGAAGGTTCAGGTAAACAAGTAGAATAAGTCACAGTCCATAGAGTTCATTAAAATCCAGGTTTAATGACAAAACAGAATAAAAACTGCAGGAGTAAGCGCTTTCGCGTTGTATCCAACGCTTCATCAGACATAAAATGCAGCAAAGAGCAAATCATTTAAATACATAACAAGTGTCAGCAATTAACAAATCACATGCTGAACATGATTTAAGGTAGTGTATCATTAAAAGGGCAATGTAAAATTAAGAACAAGCATTGTTGTGTGTGCATGTATATATATATAAAATCAATGTTTCAAAGGTCTGTTTATTAGGAATGGTCTGAGTATGAATCTGTCATTAAACATTGATTTTGCACACCTCTAAGATTTTTTTTGTGTATTTTTAATTTGTTTTTTGCACCATTTTATAGACTATGTTCAAGCTGCATTTTATACATTTGCAGGTTAATTTTATAGCTGCATGGTATAAGTTTCAGGTCATGTGAGGGAGAGCAGAGTGAAATTACTGTGTTCAGGGTATTATTTTAGGTGTAAGAAAGAAGATACTGGGGGCAAGCTAGCTAATTTTAACAATATAAAGGGAGCCAAATTACTGTGGGGGACAGCCTAAAAGGTGCCTTTAGATCCAGGTCAGCAGTATACAGTACTTGCTTTACATTCTAATCTATGTTCTGTTTTTAGACACAGACAGCAACTTTAACAGTATAATTTGGTGGAACTGTTTAGCATTAGTAGCCTTATTTAAGGGCTGGAAAGTTTGGTACTGTTGACCCAGTACAGGTGAATTAAACAGTTTAAGCAGAAAGACTTTAGAAAAAGTAGTAACCTTAGTTAAGTTTGTTATTGAGGGTAGACCAGTGTGGCTGTCCATTTTATTTTTCTTTTAAATAAAATTCCCAACTAGATGCAGACCTCCTAACTGTGCGAGCCTTTCAGGGTGGGAGCCATGAGAAGAGATAATACGTAATAATTGATATTTAGTGTTAGTGCATCAGCAGAAATATAGCAAAAAATAGTTTGAACAGTGTTTCATGCCATATATAACACAGCGATTGAGAGAAAAAGCATAATCCTTACATTAATAGTACACTATACTGCCCTAAGAAACAGTTTCAAGTATTTGGTAGCTAAATAGAACAAGAAAACAGGATATAGCACATATAAGATGAAACACTAATCAGGATCACACTATTCTGCATACAGCATCTTGTATCTTTAGCCTGAAAATAAAGTCCAAATGCTACTACCATTAAAGTAGGCTGTTTGTATAGATTCTAGGATTTAAGAAGTAGACTAAATACTGCAACAAAGTTACACTGATCCACAAACAATCACTTCAGTTTAGCAGCAGCAAGAAAGCACAGAATCAATTACCCAAACCATTCATCAGCCTCATGTACTAACTAGCTTTGTCCTGCATGGAAGTGGCCATTTAGGAGCAGGACAGCAGCGCGCCATACATATTAATGAAGACGCGCTGCCTGAGCTCCTAAACGAACATGGAGTGTGTATGAGTGCAGGGGGCATGCCTGATAGCAGAGCTCTCAGAATATACATGTCCCTGCAATGAAGAACAGCAGTGTATGAATAAGAATGAGCGAGATCGCTCATAGGTGTTCACATACTGCCAGCAACATCCCCCCAAGTTTACAAGAGCAATATTTAAAACAGTAAAAATAAAGAAGTTTTTTTTATAAAACAGATTAAATTTAACCATAGTTGCATGGGTTTGCCCATCGCTTAGCTACAGTTAATGCAGTTTAAATGGCACAAGAGGATAAAAAGCAAGATATATGCAAATGAAGCAGTACAGCAATAGTGTAGTGGGCAGAGCATTTGTCTTATGAGCAGTCATTCCTGGTTTGAGTCCCACTCCAGTACAATTGATTTTCCATGTCAAATCACTTTATGATCAATTTATTTTGTTACATAACCTATGCCATAACATATATTTGTGAACTGGAGTACTGCATTAAATGCAGATGTGAGGTGTCATTGTCATAATGTTGCAAAGTCCACATATAATCACAAGTGCCGCATACTGTATATGTACACAGGAATCAGGGATAGAAAATGGAAGGTAAAATGTGCAATGAATGATAAATCCATACAGTTTCCATATCCACCACCTTACCAAGAACCATTTGACATTACTGTCTAAATTAGTGCGGTGGTAAGCGGGTGTAAGCACTAGTAAGCACGAGTAAGCATATTTATGCAGCAGTAAGCAGGAGTAAGCATTTTTAAGCAGTAGTAAGTGAGTTTAAGCCCATTTGCACAGGGGTAAGCAATGCATACACAGGTTAAGCAATATTGAAGCTAACTCTCTGTAAGCATATTTAAACGAAGGTTAGCATTGCTTACCCTCATGCAAACCCGCTTACAATTGCTTAAAAGTGCCTTAATCACTCTGTATGCATCAACCGCTGTTCTGACCAGAAACAAAATATGCAGCCTTTGCAGGTCTTGAACCAAGGACCCTATAGTCACAGTAGTTAACCACTAAGCCATCACAGCAGTACATAAGATTGAGATATCATCAAACAGATGCTCACTATAGAAAAATCAAACTGAACATTGGAAAGGAATCTATATACAGTTTTATGTTGTATAACCTACTACAGGACATAAATATGTGAACTGGAGTACTGCATTAAGCTCAGATGTGAGGTGTCATTGTAATAAAGTGTTGAAATCCCGTAATAAACACAAGGAGCCCATACAGTGTACGTACACATGAATCATGGATACCAAACACATATATAACATATAATGAATAATAAATCAATGCCAAAATCAGGGAGGAGCTCCCTGGTCAGCCTCAGTAAGAAGCTGAGATCCCTTATAAGATCCTCCAAAGCTAGCTATGAAAACAAAATTGCCACTAATTCTAAGGACAACCACAAAGCATTATATAGCTATGTCAAGAATTTCGATGGCAACACCCAGATCTGCTCTGAGTTACAGCACAATGGCCCAAAAATTACAGAACAAACTGATATTGCCGACATCCTGGCAGATAGGTTCAGTGCTAACTTTACCCCCCACCCCCTAAAGGGCCCATATCTATACAGGAAGAATGCAGAGTCCCTGTAATCACAACTATGCAGGTAAAAGCTGCACTCTCTAAAGCCAAAAACACAGCATCCATGGGACTGGACAACATCCCAGGCTGAGTTTTACATGAACTTCAGAACAAACTGGCTCCTCACTTAAGCACCATGTTCAATAATAGCCTCGTATCAGGCTTTGTGCCCAATGAATGGTGCACAGCAACAGTTATTCCACTCCACAAAGGGGGAGCCACTACTGATCCCTGGAACTATCGACCTATTAGCCTGACGGGCCTAGTCTGCAAGGCCATGGAACGTATCATAGTGGAACTCATAAACAAAGACATTGGTAACCTCCAAACTCTGTATCCCACCCAGTTCAGGTTTGTGAAAGGCTGATCATGCCTCCTGAACCTGATTGACTTCTTTGAGGCAGTCACCAAAGCCTTAGATGAGGGTAAGGTAGTTCACACAGCCTATCTTGACCTTGCCAAGGCTTTTGACACCATTCCCATTCTGGAATTATAGCTAAACTCACTAACCTAGGTATAAATCCCTACATCACAAGATGGGTTGCCAACTGGCTCACTGACAGAACCCACACTGTAAAAGTTGCAGACTCCAAATCTGACCTCAAAGCAGTGACAAGTGGAGTGCCACAGGGTTCCGTCCTGGGCCCTCTCCTGTTGGTATCTACTTCTCTGAAGTACAGGCTAACACAGAAGGCCTCTGGCTAATGAAGTTCGCAGATAACTGCAAACTAGGAGCCATAGTCAAGTCCCCAAATGATGTGGACATCCTACAGAAGGGCCTTGCTGAGACAGATGCCTGGTGTCAGAGTCATGGCCTCAGGCTCAATGCCAAAAAGTGCAGTGTCATCCCCTTTGGTAAAAACTCTGTACCCATGAACTACCACATAGGCAGCAATCTACTTAACATTAAATGTGTGAAAAGAGACCTTGGGACCCAAGTGGACAGTAGTCTCTCCTTTGATAGGCACATCGCCACAGTAGTCAGGAAGTCCTTCTATGTGGCACACCTCAACAGAAAAGGTTTCTCATCCAGGAAAAAAAGAGGTCATTGTTCCTCTCTACTCTACTCTACACTCATTAGACCCATTATAGAGTACAACGCCCCTTTTGGAATGTACCTCTCAAGACATCTGCAGCAGCTGGAAAGGCCACAGAAGTACCTCACAAAGAAGATTACTGGCCTCAAACAAATGCCCTACACTGACCGCCTCAAAAAACTCCAGCTTTACTCCGTAGCATATCACCTACTCTGAGGTTATCTCTGCCTAACATATAAAGCTATGTCAAACCCAGAGCTGTTGGACATGCTACACCTAAAGAAATCCCAATCCCTCTGAGCTACACACTCTAGGGATCTAAACCTTGTCACCACAATAAACAGGACTTGCTGGAGGGATAGATTCCTGTCCCAGAGACTTCCCATACTCTGGAACAGGCTACCCATCTATGTCAAGCAAAGTTCTTCATTAGCACTCTTCAAGAAAAATCTTGATGAGTGGATGGGAAACAGGAAATACACCCTGGGGATCACTTCTGTGTCTCTGCTCTACAGTGGCACAGGAAAATAACATTCTTGTGTGGCGTAAGCCAGGGAACCTTGTTGGCTAGGCTTATGTAGGCCCTTGGGCTGATAGCCTAGTACCTACCTATGAACCTAAATGCAAATATAATACAAATTAAATATTAAGAGACACTAAGCATTGCACATCCCAGCTTAGTAGGTATAAGCAATGTGTAGGCCAGCTAACTCAGTCTGCACATTGGTATACCCCTTTAAGCAATGCCAACCTTAGATAAGCAGGTTTGCTCATAGCTTAGCCTTTTCAAAACTGTCCAATCATGGCAAAGTGCAGGAAACTGGCCCTATTTAAACCCAACAGGTGGGAATACATCTCATAACTGGTTGTAGCTTCCCCTTCTAGGCACAATGTCTGTAATAGGAGAGGGTGTGCACTTTTGGGCACAGTGCTGGGGCATCCAGGAGTCCAGAGTCATGGCAGGACCCCTTGTGAAAGACCATGACCAGAGACTGCTGCAGGGCCAGTACCAGGGTTCCCAATACAAAGTGGAATCCTGGGACCATCTCGCCTGTGACCTCACCAGTGCCACTGGCATACCCCGAATTGTTGAGCAGGTCAGGCATCACTATGCTGACCTGAAGCGGAGAAAGGGGGAATCTCTTGGATCAGTGGATCCAAGATGCTAGGAGGACAGCGGAAGTCCCAGCTCTGTGTATCAGTCCACTACCTGTTTAATAATTGCCAGCTCATGTATATTATGGATAGGTATGGCTAAATATTCCTCTTATGTCTTTCACAGTGGCAGGTGAGCGAGCTACGCACCAGGAAGCCCATGGCTGTAGACTGCTGTGGTTGCGACGTGAGGCAGGTTAGTAATACTCTTGCATGTACTGTTATAGGAAATACATCTAAAAGTAGTAGTAAGTTAATTGCCTGTATAAAACCTGTATTGTTTAAGGCATGTACTGCATACACCAGAGAATAGGGCAGGAAGAGTCTCATATAGGTTGTAAGTAAATAAAAGCAAAATAGCCTGACAATAATGGTCTAACTGCTGGACTGCATGTGTTCACTCTAGTATCATATGGTAATGTAGAGTTGCAATCACTTAATAGTACTTTTGTATTTAGCACTGTTACCCACACTGTGCTATATAAATAAAATGTGTAGGAATGTCTGTATATGACTGTTGTAATCCCAAGAGGTCAAATAGTACAACTGAGAGGGACTTAGACAGAAAACACTGACAAGACAGTCAACAAAATCCAGATAGCACACTCAACTGCGACGTGAACTGTTGTACATTTTGCACGCACAGCCATGGTTTGAATCC
>NC_056735.1:1336706813-1336731813 GCF_019279795.1 Protopterus annectens
TGCAAAGGCTGCATCATCAGGCAGGTTAGTAGTTATTCTGCATGTACTGTTATAAAAAATAAATGAGAGAGCTTTCAAAAAGTGTTTAACCCAATAAATAAAGGTGTAATAATCCTTTAATAAATGTATAATTCCTTACTGTTGCATTCTACAAATAGTAGTGTTGTATTAAGATGAAGGAGTGCCAGTAGCTTTTATGCATATTTACAGCGTTCAACTGTTGGTTCATGCCCAGCATGTACAGGTTAATCTGGCACATGAGTAGCTTGGTATTGTGTTCCCCAGAAATGTCAGTGTGCTGCCAGAAATGTAAGGAGCTGTTAACATATAACTGATACTTTCACCTGAACATATCTAGATAATTATATGAAAGTAGAGCTGTCAGTGTACCATCTTAGCAGTAGTGTGTGTGAGCAACTCTCAAAATATGTTGCAGTAACATCTGCATCTTGGACAGTTTGTATGTAAGATACAGCTCATGTATATAATGATCTAGCAAAATCCAATTGCACAATATAAGGACATTGGGTAGTGTAATAATACATGTAAGGGACATATAACTGCAGTTAATAGGAATGTAGTGAAAACTAGAAGGATATATAAGTTGTTAATTGAGCTATCTTTTTCCATCCTACTGTATGTGCATAAAAATGCAATTCCACACCTCAATCGGTATGTCTAATCTCAAAACATTTGTTGGGACATATGTCCTATTGGTTTATAAATATTTGCATTTATTTCTATGCATGTGCCCTGTTAAAATACCACAATATTGGTGGCCTGTTGCCATCAATTCAACCTGCATGCTGTTGTAATGTCCACTATTGTTCTATATATGCATGTGTTATGCTTGCTTTTCAACTGTTGAAAATCTGGTGTGTTGGGTTAATGGGAATACTTCTGCATGCTGTTATAAGTAATTGGGAATGCTATTGACTGTTACTAACCCATATCTTTATTAAACTCTCCAAAACATAGTTCGCATGGGAAGGCCGGTCCCAGCAGACCCACCTGTCCCACCTCAGCTGGCCATGGCACCTGGCACCAGCAGATCTGGTGCCCAGCCTGGGACCTCCTCCTCCATTGGCCCTGTTCCACCTTCAGGTGGAAGCACTGCAGGGGATGGGGCTAGGCCCCCACGTGCAAGCGTGGGTGGAGGAGGGCCACCTATTACCCTTCGAATGGTCCAGGCTGTGGTGCATAGAGAGATTGAACTTTCTCTTGCAGAACCTCTACGCCAGCTTTAGGCCTGAGTGGCACAACTCCCAGGTCAGCCTGCCCCTCCTACACAGCCTCCAGCACAGTCACCCTCTGGGCCGTGAAGGTGTAGTGGTGACTGCCCATGGGTGGGGATCTCAGTCCCACTGTTTCCATCTGGGGGCTCATGGGCTTGTGATTTCCAAACATCCCTCCCCGTCAAAGGTGTTCACCCACTACGTGTCATATTCCACCCCTGTATGTGTCTTGTTTGTCTTGTCTGTTTACCTCCCCAACCTACCTCCCCAAATATACCTACTTCCCCTACCCCACATTCCACTCTCACCTGAAAAAAAAAAGGGCAATCTGCTCCCAAAAAAAAAAAATTATGCCCCATACATAGCTGTCCATTTTGCACACATGTCCACTGGACACATGAAATGTTATTTAATTGGCATTACAACATACTTTGTTGTCCTCACCCCTCTCTCAGGGGTTGAAGGTTTCATATCTACCTCCAAATTTATTGCATATGCACAGCTGTTGCTGTTGAAGAAATGGGCAGCTATGGACCTTCCCTACACCCATCCTGCACATCCTGAGCTATTTTCCATACTGTCTTTCCCTCTTTGTGCCCCTTTTTCACCACTTTCCTATCTCCCCATTTTTCTTTTCTTTCAAAGAAATGAGCGCGGGGTTAGCGGGAGTAAGCACTATTAAGCAGTAGTTAGCGGGTTTGTGTGAGTTTGCGCTTGTTTGCCCTTGGCTAAGCAATGCACAGCAATGTGCAAACCCATGCAAACCCACTTACAACTGCTTAAAAGTGCCTTAGTCACTCTGTATGTGAGGGCCCTTGTTCTGCTCAGGAGCAAAATAAAACACCTCTGTAAGTCTCTAACCCCGGACCTTGCACACACTACACAACATGAAGTACCACTAAGCCACGGTAGATATACATCAAGTTGGTGCTTAAATAAATATATCATGCATCAGAATGAGTGAATGTAAAGGAAAAATAGGAATACCATACCACACAACTTGTTCTGTGGATGTTGACCAACAGTTGTTGTGGGATTACATTACATGACTGTGATAAGAGAAGCAGCCATTCTAGCAGGAAATAATGTTACACCATCACTTTACAACCCCACACAGTATCACAGCAGGACAAACACTGGCATATCTGTTTAGGGCAGAGGCCATACCTCCCAACTGTCCCTAATTTTCAGGGATGTCCCTGATTTTGAAACAAATTTTAGCTCTGTCCCTCTGAATCCCTCCGAAAACTACTGACTTTGGCCAGAAAGGTGGTGAATTACACTTAATGAATAATGACAATAATTAAGAGTTAGACACTTCTTTTACTTCAGAAAAGGTGTATTAATTCATATGCTCTGATTCTCTCAATGTCTCAACTTAATGGCACTAATATTTTAAAGGTGTCCCTGATTGCCCTGACTTTTTCTTGAATTTTCCCCTGAGTCTGTTCAAATATGTACCTGAGTGGTTGAGAGGTCTGGCAGAGGCAGAAACACAGAGGCATATCAGCCTTTCTGCTTTTACACACTGTGCAAATAGCTTTGGAAGGAGTTTCGTTAGCATACCCTTATGTAGGAATACAACACTGAAATACAAATGGATGTAGCCATGTACTGGTAGCAACCAACTGTAAGAATGCCATTGCTCTATTGCTGAAAAGACCTGTGTGGTGCACAGACAAAAATAACAGGCTATTCTCTGGCTATCATGTGGATAGGTCCACAGTTGGGAGTTACGCAGACAGACTACTTGCCTTGATAAACTAACATGTACACAGCAACCCTGTAAGTCCAGCAAGATAAAATCCACACAATAGTACTTATGCTCTCTGTACTTCTGCAACCCTACCCAAATGTAGAATATACCTGTGTGTGCAGGGTCTACCAAGGATGTAGGTAAGCATACTCACAGTACTGAAATGTGTCCAGTTTTTCTGAGCAGCTTGTGCTAATGTCAACACTAAAAAGCACAAACTGTTTAGAACTGAGTAAATGAATATTCACAGTATAGCAGTTCACAAACAATTCTTGTGCCAAAGGAATACATCTCAATAACTAGCTTTGTATGGCAGTTAATTGTAACAGTTGAAAAGAAAGTACATCTTTCCATGTATCTTGGGGTAGCATTTTGAGGGGTGAGTACATTTCTACACTGACAAGTGGGTACTGGAAGCAGCAACATTAGGTCTGAGTACAAAATGTAAATCTCTGGCTACACCCCTGGCTTCTGATATAAGAACTATACCAACCTTCTGTCTTAAACAATGATGTCCACAGCAAACAAGGATGATCTCCATCTTAGAAAGCTGAAAGGGCCACTCCTACATGAGTCAGCAATTTATAGTACTGGGCTGCTATGACAGTGATTACTGCAATTACTACACAGCAGGCTGCATGCAATTAGCAAATGGTGGCCACTAATTGGTGCAGAGGCCATCACATGCTCATGTGCAAATTCCTACAAAAGCAGGCTGCAATTTCTGCCAACAAACTCAATCACTGTATTGCAGAGACTGACAGAGAGAGACACAGAGAGAAAGAGAGAGAGACAGAGAAAAAGAAAAAGAAATATTACCAAATCATACAAAGGAAAGGTATGTGACACATATGTATTTACTGGCATGTAGTAGATGTTATTGAAGAATAGTCTACATAATGTGAACCATTCATATGTGGCAGCAGTACTTCTTTATGCACAGATGTTCTGCTTAACTACTGCTATGGACAATACTGTGTGTACCTGTGGGCAGTGGGACATACCTGTGAAATGTGTAGCTCAGCATTAAATGTCAAAGATCTGATCCATGTTATCTGTGTTCTGTACAGTAGTGTGGCCAATGGCTGTTGGGGGGATTAGTGCTGACATTATATAAACATGGGTGTGACAGAACAACACATGCATGATAGTCATATTAAAGTGTAGCTTAGCATTGGCAACTGCTGTAGCAGTCTAGTATGCTTATCTAGCATCTGTTGCCATATATACCCCCTAATGTTAGTGTGTGTTCATATGTGACACCTGTTTGTGTTGCAGCAAGGCCCAACAGTTCAGCTGTGAGGTCCAGGGACTTACAACAGTGTGGACCTTGTGTGTGTATGCCACACACATACGGAGAAATATATATGTGTCATATATATTCACATCTGTATATGTGCATAGAGCAGGGGACATATTGCAACTGTTTGTGAAGGGGAGATATATATGTTGGTGAAGGTTAGTATGCATATTTGTATGTAGGTTTTAGTGTGTGACAAACAAGACAGCATACAGTGCTGGTATATGACATGTGGTGGTTAAACACTGTGGGTGGTTTGTTCAGTTTGCAATGTTGAAGCCAGTAAGGCCTGCTAAAGCTACCTGGGCTGTGAACACCTTCAATGCATTTATCCCAAGACTGTGCGATTTTATTACATTACTGTACACCTTACATCCTTTGTATAATTGATATTCTCACTATGAAAGGTGAAATGTATATGTGCCTACATATATATGTATATGTAGACCAATGGATGTGTATATGTATATATATATATATATATATATATATATATATATATATATATATATATATATATATATATAGTTATATATATTCATACACACCTACATCTACTTGTTGCAATAGATTCTCTGTACTGTTGACTGACTGTGATGGTCAATATGTTTGTGAATACGTCAAAGATATGTATCTGTGGGATAGCTTAGTGGGAAACTGTTTATGTCATGGTATTATGGGTCCTTGCTTTGATCCTAGCAAAAGCTGTGTATTCTGTTGCTAGGCAGAACAAGTGCTATTGCATACAGTGTGATTAAGTCCCTTGGTTTTAACTAGGGTGTGTCATTGGAGGCTAAAGCACTACATCTATGATTATTGATTGGTACCAATGTTGAATGCAAATCCTGTGTGTACTGTAGTACTACTTGAAGCTCTGGGCCTGTACAGCAAAGTATGGTGTATGTCCACATTGCTTGCATCCACTGTTTTGTGTGGTCCCTGTATTCATCACAGATTACATTTCTCAAGATTAAGGTTGTGTAAGTACTGACACACAGTACTGTATAGTACACACTGAAAGCTTATCTGGGTTGTCATACCTTTGTGTCCTGTAATTATGTCTGATGTGTGTGTGGGTATGTCTGTAACATGTCCTTTGACATATGTGTGGTAAAACATATAACTGCATATCTAGCAACATTCATAGTGTACTACAGCAGTATGCGACCTATATTCCCAATTGTGCACATATTTTGGCCACGGGTTTGCCATTAACAAGTTGTGTGGTATAATAGTAATACATTTACTGGACCTTACACTGATTGTGATGGATGATATATTTCTTTACACATCAGCTTGATGTATATCTGCTGTGGCTAGGTGGTGCATCGTGTTGCATACAGTGTGCCAGGTACTCTTGTATAGTCTTATATAGTGATTTTATTTTGTTGCTGTGCAGAACATGGTTCATTAGATAGAGAGTGAGCAAGGCACTTTCAAGCAGTTGTGGGGTGAGCAGTGATAAGTGGCAGTTACAGTGTTTCACTCTCGGTTAGCTTATAGGTTGCTATATATGGCAGTTCAGTGATATCTGTACTGTATAATGTTAAATGTGCCATATGACTTGCTCAGACATATTTTTGTATTTATGTCTTCCAGGGATCATGGCCCATCACAGGAACCCCAGTTACAGTAGTGCTGAAGATGATATCATTACTAGCAGTATGATTCAGCACTACCATCTCATGTTCTCACAAACCAGCCAGGACCAGCAGGAGCGTACTGCAATGTGGCAAGATGTTGTCTGCAGGGTCAATGAGGTAGGCCTGCATAACCGGACATATGAGCAGGTACACCACCACTGCAGTGATCTTCTCAGACATGTCCATCAGCGTGCTGCTGATGTGCATAGACAACAGCTTGCAACAGGAGGTGGTGTTAATATCCATCCCCCCTCACCAGAGTGGAGGAGCTGCTCCTGAGCCTGGTGGCACCTGCCCAACAACAACAGCAGCAGACATACACCATGATGGAGGTTGGAGCCACCCAGCAAGCACACATGGAGCATGCAGGTAACATGGCATATCTGTAGACTACTGTTATCTGTATTGGTAGATCATGCATATGTGAGATGTGGAGTGTGTCGTTCAAAGATGTGGAGCCTGTTGTTGTGCAATACTGATCATTTGGAACATAATCTGTAGCCCTGTGAATGTAAACTGTTGTTGTACTGTAAGATTGCAAACACACAGTAGCAATGCCACAGTTGTGGCCACTGACAAACTGTCTCATCTCTATGTAGGTCCCTCTGGGGTGACATCAAGGCAGTGGACAGATGCTGGTGAGTGTGTTCTACATTTATTATTGTAAATAAAAGTGCATGTCATAGTTAAGGTGTAGGCCATGTACACATGTAACACACCTACCCATAATGCATGCTGTGCATGTTTGGTGTAAGAGCACCCACATCTCACTAATGTGATTAGCTGCCTCAAACACATGCAATACCCAGACCATCTCAAACAAATGTGGCTAGACTGTAGTGACCATTGGATAGGCACAGTTGATACTCAACATGCACATAACATACACATCTATGTCATACACAGAGCATTTTAACATGCTACACATAAAGGATTCCCAAACCCTCTGTAAAGACACACTCCAGTATCCAAAATCTCATCCACACATTACACATAATATACCTGAGGGGTAGAGGCCTATCATGGGGCATTTAAACACTCTGCAACACACTACACATTCATGTCAGGGAATGCTCCTTATTGGCCTCCTTACAAACTCACGTAACAACTGGTTGTGAAATGGTGAATTTAGCCAAGGTAGTACAGTTCTGGCACAGCATGATTAGTGCTGGTTTGGGAAACATTTGTAGCCTTGAGTGACCACCTGATGCTTCATGATGATGGCCTATGGTACTATACCCCATCCAGTTATTGTAACCACAGTACTACACATAGCTTTCATTGCTATACACCTTAATGTTGCATGTGTGCACACATATGCACCTCTAAACAGTATGCATACCAATCACCATTTGCACAACTGACACATATATGTCTTGTGATGCTATTGAGTGGCTAGGTCATATGACACACATTGGGTATGTGTAGTGTTTAAATATGCAGTTGTGTTTTAGCATGCCATGTCATGGATGAGACTGGCATGTCCACAATATGATCTACACTCACCATAAGTACCATACATTGGGTATGTGGCCGAATGGTATTCCATCAATTATCCATGCACCACTGATGATGTTGTGTGAATACTCATCATGCATGTGCTAAAAATGTGTCCACAATTATTTGCTAAAGACACAGAGGCTGTAATCAGCATTGGATACCTATCTGACACACAGATACACATCCAGCAATGGTATGTACACCTGTGAGTTATGGTGCACAGTACATTACAGGGTTATGAATACCTGCACAGCAATGTTGTGTCCATGTATGCATTGTGTTCCAGGGGGAGGCCATCACCTAATAACAAAACACATGCATCAAAGCCATGTATACTGTTAGTAACAAGGACTGACTACACTTGCACTGCATGCTGTTGAGCAACACATGTCCTGCATGCTGACATGTGTGATATGACTGTTTTGCTTGTGATACTGTACCCCACCATCACCTGCTATTGTGTATGTTCTGTGATTGCTGGTGTTGTGTGTGTCTGCTTTAGGGAGGAGTGTATTTTTGTGTGTGTGCATGTGTGCATGTGCGCATGTGTGCATGTGCATGTGTGCATGTGTGCATGTGTGCATGTGGTCTGAAGTCATGTTCAGGTCTTAAAGTGTGTTTCCTGTTTTCCTCTCACAGGTGCCGAGGTGGGGCTGGTTCAGTACAGCAGGGAACCTGATGTCACTGAGACAGACAGTGATGATGAGGATAGGTGTGTTGAGGCACAGGCAGGTTTGTCAGGGTCTGTTGTTGGGCCACCAATTGACAGTACACAAGTCTCCACCCCATCCATGCACACAGTCATACTGCCTGTACATCCATCATCACCATTGCCCTTAGCTGAGGGACAGTGTATGGTTGGCACTGGCCAGGACAGTGTGGTATCTATGGCACATGTATCAGGACACAGCAGCCATAGCCAGATGTCTGGAATGGTACCACATAGGCAGATGCCCAGGGGTTCTCGTCAGAGCACTGCTGGTCATCATGCCCCTGGCAGACGTGCCACACCTCTTTCTACCACACGCATGTTCCAGGCTGTCATGGAGGCACAGACATGAATGGAGCGGTACACCAGACAGGGACTAAGGGCACAGAGGGCTCATAACACCTCTGTAAATGACAGTATCCATGACCTAGCAGGTGCCATATGTAACTACACTGAGGTCATTGATAGACGTTGGGGTGAGACATTGGATGTCCTCCACAATGTCATGTCCATGTGTCAGGACAGTGTGGGATGGTTGAGACATCGACGTGGATGTATGCCAGCAACATCAGCAGCTGGAGGTTGCCGTGGATGTCCAGCAAGTCACAGCCACTCCCATAGTGCCAGTACCAGCCCCAGCAATGTTGGGGGGGCTGTCCATAGACCGTCCTAGCAGACCACGTGCACGTGGCTCTGGCCAGTCCCAGCAGGGACCTGGATCCAGTGGACATATGTCAACCTCTTTGGATAGTACCCAATCTGGATTAGTACCTGATACTGTCTGTAGCACCCCTGCCAGGCACAGGTTCCATATCCATGGCCAGAGATGGTGATCTGTAAAGCCTGCCAGGTACAGTCTGTAGCTGTCTCACAAATCCCCGTATATGGCAGCCACATGGTGGAACTGTGTGCATGCAGACACACACACATAAACCAGAAACCTAGGGCAAACACATACCCACACACATTACATCAACATTGGCCCATAACAGTACTCATGGCCCTCACACACACTCACACACACATGTCGATTGTATGGCTCAGTGTAGGCCTCTGGCAAACCAACAACACACCCTGTGCATATGATGAAACCTGTGCCACCTCCTGTCATCTGTAACATTGATGCAGGAACAGGCTAACATGGTGCTGATGCACAGGGTGACTTTAATAAAGTATAGCAATGGTTGGATGTGTAGCATGTTGTCAGCAGTAAAGTGTAATGATATCCTTGAAGGTGTAGCTGAGCAGGCATGATGCATTAAAGCTGTAATTAGCAATGTTGTATTGTTTTCACCAGTGTTTATTCCAATTGTGTTTTGTTTGCCCATGTGCCACTTGGCTGATGTGTGTAGTTGTGTCAGCATGCATTATACAGTGGACAGTAAGTGTGGGGTGTGTGCAACACAGGTTTGCAGGTGTCCATTTGTGAACATGGTGGAGGTGCACTGTCTGCATGTACATGCATATTGGACACATGGGCAGGGTGACATGCCCTGTATTGGCCAGTGTTAACACTCCATAGTTTCTATTGGTGGCCAGTATGCATTGTACTACACACATTTTGGAACTTGAGTATGCATGTGTGTGTATGACACGGGTTGACACTGTGCTGTGGGTGATGCTGTTGTTGCTATCTGTCATTGGTTTGCATTACTAAGGTTAACACTGTCCCAGCTGCATAATCCTTTAGTAATGCACACTGTTCACCTACAGGGTTGCATGGACCGTGCTATCACAAACACAAGAAATTCTCACTTATACAGTAAAAGTGCATTAGTCTCATGGACCCCTGCCATAAACTAAATATATAATAGAAGGTGTGAAGTTGTACCAAAAAGAGTTACATACCAAGAAGGGATAACCTCTCTGGTCAGTATCATTGGGAAAATACAATCCCTCAATAAACATACAAGGCAAGCTTCAAAATACAAAATGGCAAGGATTCCAAAGACAACACTAAAGCTTTCTTTAGTGTTGTGTATAATCTACAGGGAAAATCTCAGATCGGGTCACAGTTAATGTAAATGGTCACAAAGTACACTTATCTGACTGACATTACCAATTTCTTGTCAGACAGTTTGAATGCAGATTTCACCACCCTGTCATTACACAAGGGCCACATTTCCAGACCTGAAGAATGTAAAACCTGATGATTCACAGACACTCTAGTTAAAACATCTCTTTACCAAAGTCCAAACCACAGTGGCAATGGTACTGGACAGTGTCCCTGGCTGTGTCATACACAAGCTGACATATGAAGTCACCACTCACCTAAACACTCTGTCCAGATGCAGCCTCTATACAGGTTACATACTTGTGGAATGATGCACGGTAATGGTGTTCACAGTCCACAAGGGTTGAGCTACAACGTCTTCTTCTTCTCCTTTCAGATGCTCCCATTAGGGGTCACCACAGTAGATCATCTGTTTCCATTTCTTCCTGCCCTCTGCATCTTGCGCTGTCACACCATCCACCTGCATGTCCTCTCTCACCACAGCCATAAACCTCATCTTAGGCATTCCTCTTTTCCTGTTACCTGGCGGCTTCATCCTTAGCATCTATTTCACAATATACTCTGCATCCCTCCTCAGCACATGTACAAACCAACTTAATCCTGCCTATCTGGCTTGGTCTACTAACCTTCAAACCTGGGCTGACCCTCTAATATACTTATTCCTAAACCTGTCCACCCTCATCACACCCAGTGCAAATGTTAACATAAATTGATTAAGGGTAGAACTACAACAGATCCTGGAAACTCTCACCCTATAAGCCAGACAAATGTTATCTGGAAGGCTATGGAGCACAGCATTATGGAACTCATTAACAGAGACATTATGAACCTGCAAACACTGCACCATACCCACTTAGGTTCTCTAAAGGCCAGATCATGGCTCCTACACCTAGTAGACTTCAAGCCAGTTAACAAGGCTATAGGTGAGGGAGGGAGGTCCACACAGCCAAGCTATAGCTCACCAGCAATTCATACCCATCCCACATTCTGGTATTATACATAACCTCAACAGACTGACCATAAACGATTGTTAGATGATGGATTGACAACTGACACACAGATGTAGGACACACAGTAACATTTGCAGCCTCCATGTACAATTCTATGCCAGTAACAAGTGGTATTCACCTGCACTCAGTCCTGGGACCACTCCTGTTTGGCATATAGCTTTCTTAGGTACAAGCAAACACAGTAGGGATATGTCTGCCCATGTTTGATGAAAATGCATACTGTGGGCTATACTTTATTCTCCAGATGACACACACATCCTCCAAAAGGGTATCATAGAGACAGATACCTGGTGTCAAACTCATGCTGTAAAGCTATAAGCCAAAGAAAGCATAGTTATCCACTTTTAGAAAACAAAGTATCCCCAGAGTACCACATAGGTAGTAGCCCCCAAAATGTGGAACAGGTACTAATGTATACATAGAGCCATGTGTTTAGTCATCTCTCCTTTGATAATCACATTACCAAAGGGTTTTGGAAATCCCTCTGTGGAGCACATAAGCAATAAAGGGTTTGCATGCAGATCCACAGAGGTTGTTGCACACCTATAATGATTAGTCATCTTTGCCAGACTTTGCTTGCTTTGGAACAGGATTCAAATATACCTCAAGCATAAACCCTCACTCACACTCTTCAATAGAAACCATGATGAGTGGATGTGAAACAGAAGACATAGCCCAGGGATCACTGCAGTGGCTAAGCTTGTCACTAGCATACAGAAGTGACCTAAGGTCTGGAAAGTGCCAGCACACTCTGGCAAAGATAACAGATGCATTCATGGAGAAAGCAGAGTACCCACCTATGAAATAATTGAGGTCACATGTATGTATATGGCTTTGCCCCACAGCTACCTTACATGTGTAATGCACATACAGTTGTCATTGTGATATGTCATACACTAGAAAAATCAAAACCCACTCCACATTGACCAATGGTGTCACACACACACACACAGTCAGCAAGTGCAAGATTCAAACTCCTTCCTAAGTACATTATGATACTACAGCAGTATGCATTTACATGATGCACTATACACATTACTGGGATTTCACCTTTCCACAGGTATATTTGTAGGATGGTGACATCATCAGACTTGTCAAAGATGAGTATACCACTTTTAAGGGTGTGAGTATTCTCCAAAAAGGTTGCTTTTTCCCAGGGACACACACACACACAGTTGGCAAGTGCAGGATTCAAACCCTACCTAATTACATTATGATACTACAGCAGTATGCATTTACATGACACGCTATACACATTACTGGGATTTCTTCTTTCCACAGGTATATTTGTAGGATGGTGACATCATCAGACTTGACAAAGATGAGTATACCACTTTTAAGGGGTGTGAGTAGTCTCCAAAAAGGTTGCTCCTCCCCAGGGAGACACACACAGTTGGCAAGTGCAGGATTAGAACTCCTACCTAACTACATTATTATACTACAGCAATATGCATTTACAGAACATGCGATACACATTACAGGGATTTTTTCCTTTCCACAGGTATATTTGTAGGATGGTGACATCAGACATGACAAAGATGAGTATACCACTTTTAAGGGGTGTGAGTAGTCTCCAAAATGGCTGCATCTCTTCAGGGAGACACACACACTCACAGAGTTAGCAAGTGCAGGATTCGAACCCCTATCTAACTATATTACAATACTACAGCAGTATACATTTACACAATGCACTATACACATTACTGAGGCTTTTCTTTTCCACAGGTATATTTGTAGGATGGTGACATCATCAGACTTGACAAAGATGAGTATACCACTTTTAAGGGGTGTGAGTAGTTTCCAAAAGGTTGCTCTCTCCCCAGGGAGACACACACACACACACACACACACACACACACACACACACACACACACACACACACACAGTTGGCAAGTGCAGGGTTCTTAATCCAAACTAAGTACGTCTTTACACTTCAGCAAGCAATATGGAGTTACAGGGTGCAATACAGACATTACTTGCTGACAGTTTGCCCAAAGGTTTTTTTCACATTTGCTAACCTCAGCAGGCTTATCATACTAGGTGTATTGTGAGTGTATTGTATGCATAGGCCATGACCATATCATATATGGGTTGATGCACCACATGCTGGCACACACAGGGTCAAACCAGTGGCTAAGCTCTGTCAACCCAATACTGGACAATACAGTCAGGAGGAGTAGGGTCATACAACCACAACACCAACTGTCTCACATAGACCTACAATATAAGCACCAGCAAAACACACACATAAATACACATTACCATACTGGAGAATACAAATATTAATCTGAAAAGAGAGTGTCCTCCTAAGCAGACAAGCAAGCAACATGCACCTCCAAGCACACGCCAGAAAACACATAATACACCAAAGCAGTGTGCCTCACAACAGGCCCTAAGGCAAAACAACATACCCAACACACTAGTAATAGGTGACTTCATAGTCAGGCACACAGATGTTCCACTCACTCGGCTGGACAAGGGGAAGGTTACTGTCAGTTGTCTGTCAGGTGCTATGATCCGCCACATAACACAAGCACTTACATCACTCCAGAACAGGTACATATATGACGTGTTCTTTGTACATGTCAGTGTGAATGATCTGAGACATACCTCCCAGGACAACATGACAAGAGATATATATTAGCTCTATGATCATGTAGCCCAGGCTGGTATGACCCTGACCTTGAGTAGCATCTTACCTTCACCTACATGATACTGCAATATAACAGAAAGATGATAAACTTCAACAATTGGCTGAGCTTCTGGTGTCATTCAAAGGGGATCCAGTCTCTGTCTGCCTGTGATGACATGATAGACAAGCCTCATTGCTTCACTACAGATGGTTTGCACCTGTCGTCCCTATGCTTCTGAATACTGGACAAAGCTCTTGCCATCCCCATAATACCTTTTTTTAGGCAAGGCTCAAAGGTTCATAGGTTCATAGGTAGGTACTAGGCTATCGGCCCTGGGGCCTATACAAGCCCAGCCAAAAAGGTACCCTGGCTTTTGCCACCCAAGAAATTTATTTTCCTGTGCCACTGTCGAGCAGAGACACAGAAGTGATCCCCAGGGTGAATTTCCTATTTCCCATCCAATCATCAAGATTTTTCTTGAAGAGTGCTAATGAGGAGCTTTGTTTGATATAGATAGGTAGTTTATTCTGGAGTATGGGAAGTCTCTGGGACAGGAATCTATCCCTCCAGCATGTTCTGTTTATTGTGGTGACAAGGTTTAGGTCCCTAGAGCATGTAGGTTCATAGGTTCATAGGTAGGTACTAGGCTATCTGCCCAAGGGCATTTATAAGCCTAGCCAGAATGTGTTGGCTTTCACCTCCCTTTTAAATTAGTTTCCTGGGCCTCTGTCTAGCAGGGCCACTGAAGTGATCCCAGGGGTAAATTTACAATTTCCCATCCACTCGTCAAGATTCCTCTTGAAGAGAGTCAGCGAGGGGCTCTGCCTAACATAAACTGGGATTCTATTCCAGAGCGAGGGAAGTCTCTGGGACAGGAATCTATCCCTCCAGCATGTCCTGTTTATTGCTGTGCTGAGGTTTAATTCACTGGAGCATGTGGCTCTAAGAGATTTGGTTTTCTTGAGGTGGAGCATGTCCATTAATTCTGGGTTGGACATGGCCTTATACATCAGGCATAGATCACCTCTGAGCAGGCAGTAAGCAACCGAGTAGAGCTGGAGTTTCTTTAGTCGAGCTGCATAGGGCATCTCTTTGAGGCCCATGATCCTCTTGGTGAGGTACTTCTGTGGTCTTTCCAGCTGTTGCATGTGCTGATTAAGGTACATACCAAATGGGGCATTGTACTCTATTATGGGCCTAATGAGTGATGAGTAGAGGGGCACAATGACCTCTCTTGATCTAGAGGTGAACCCTTTCATGATTAGGTGGGCTACATAGAAGGAATTTCTAACCACTTTGGCAATGTGATTATCAAAGGAGAGGTTACTATCTACCTGGGTCCCCAGGTCCCTAATTACATTTTCCATACCTAGTGGATTACCACCTATGTGGTAATTCATGGGCACTTTGTTTTTCCAAAGGGGATGACTATGCATTTTTTGGCATTCAGCTTGAGGCCATGGTTTTGACACCAGGTATCTGTCTCTGTAAGACCCTTCTGGAGGATGTCTGTGTCAGCCGGAGAGTCGATTATGGCCCCCAGTTTGCAGTCATCTGTGAACTTGGTCAGCCATAGTCCTCCCATGCTTGCCTGTACCTCAGAGAAGTATATACTGAACAGGAGGGGTCCCAGGACCGAGCCCTGTGGGATGCCACTTGTGACTGGTTTAGAGTCGGACATGGCACCTGCAACTCTGACCATGTGTGTTCTATCCATGAGCCAGTTGGCCACCCATCTCGTGACATAGGGGTTAATGTTCAAGCTGGTAAGCTTGTCTATGATGCCAGAGTGGGGAATGGTGTCAAAGGCCTTAGTGAGGTCCAGGTAGGCTGTGTGGACTACCTTCCCTTCATCTATGGCCTTGGTAACTGTTTCAAAGAAGTCAACTAGGTTTAGGAGGCAGGATCTGCCTTTAACAAAGCCAAATTGGGTAGGGTCCAGTGTCTGGAGGTTCCCAATGTCTCTGTTTATGAGTTCCATGATAATTTGCTCCATAGCTTTGCAGACCAGGCTGGTCAGGCTTATAGGGCGATAGTTCCCAGGTTCTGTTGTGGCACCACCTTTGTGGAGTGGGATGACTGTTGCTGTATGCCATTCTTTGGGTACATAGCCTGTGGTAAGGCTGAGTCTGAACAGTGAATTTAGGTGAGGGTTTAGTTCCTTTTGGAGCTCGTGTAAGATGCAGCCTGGGACACCATCCGGTCCCATTGATGCTGTGTTCTTAGCTTTGGAGAGGGCTGTTTTTACCTGCATGTCCATGATGTCTGGGGCTCTGCATTCTTCTGGGATGGACACGGGCCCTTTTGGGGGTGAGGGGGTGAAGTTTGCACTGAACTTGTCCGCCAGGATGTTGGCAATGTCAGTTGGTTCAGTGTATTTTTTGCCATTTTGCAGTAGCTCAGAGCATATCTGAGAGTTGCCACCTAAATGTTTGATATAGCTAAAGAAGGCTTTGTGGTTATCTTTAGATTCCTTGGCAATTTTTCTTTAGAAACTGGCCTTGGATGATTTTATGAGCGATCATAGTTTCTTGCTAATAATGATCAGTGATGCCTTTCCTTTTGGAATTTTGCTCTATCATGTAGTAGTTTCCTCCTTCTGTTGTATAGCTTATTTATGGCCAGGGACCACCAGACTGGTTTCCTCTTTTTGGAGGAGTGAGTCTTGGTTTTACTTGGGATGGCTCGATCCATGCATCCCTGTAGATGCTCATAGAATGCACTTGTAAAGGATTCTGTGGATTGGATAGCATTATCCTGTAGCAAGGGGCTTTGAAACTTTCCACTTCAGTCTTGAGAAGTGTGAAGTTTGCTTTTGAAAAGTTTTTCACAGTGGTTTCCTTGACTGGGGGTGGGGTCGGGATGTGGATGTCCAGTGTGATTACTTTATGATCTGATCTTACCAGTGAGGGGTTTACCTCTGGTGTGGAACACTGATCCCCCATGTTGGTGATGATCAGGTCCAGTATGTTGTCACCTCTAGTGGGCATGGTGACCAGCTGTTCCAGGGCATTTGAGTTTATAAACTCTAGGAAGCATTGGGCAAAGGAGTTTGTACTTGAGTAATTCTCCCAGTCAATGTTTGGGTAGTTGAAATCTCCTAATATCATGGTGTTTGGTAGGACCTTTATATTTTCCAGTGTTCTCAGGAATGCTGAGTGAGGGTCCTGAGACAAGGTAGGTGATCTGTAGCAGGCTACAATCTGATAAGCAGCTTTGCCCACTGTTAGTTGCACTTGGATGGTCTCTGAGGCCTCGTGCTGTGCCACTAACCTGGAGGTGTGGGTATCCTTTATGAAAATGGATACACCCCCTCCTTTTGTATTTCAGTCCAGGTTTTGGGGCTGAAGCTCAGAGGGATTGGGATTTCTTTAAGTGGAGCATGTCCAACAGCTCTGTGTTTGACATAGCTTTGTATGTTAGGCAGAGATCACCTCTGAGTAGGCGATATGTGACAGAGTAAAGCTGGAGTGTTTTGAGACGGTCTGTGTAGGGCATGTATTTGAGGCTGGTAATCCTCTTTGTGAGGTATTTCTGCGGGCTTTCCAGTTGTTGTAGATGTCTTGTGAGGTACATACCAAAAGGGGCATTGTACTCTATAATGGATCTAATGAGTGATGAGTAGAGGGGGAACAATGACCTCTTTTTTCTGCATGAGAAACCTTTTGTGATGATGTGTGCCATGTAGAAGGATTTCCTGACTACTGTGGCAATGTGATTATCAAAGGAGAGACTACTGTCCACCTGTGTCCCAAGGTCTCTTATCACACTTTCAGTGTTAAGTATACTACCGCCTATGTTGTAGTTCATGGGTACAGAGTTTTTACCAAAGGGGATGACAATGCACTTTTGGCATTGAGCTTGAGGCCATGGCTTTGACACCAGGCATCTGTCTCAGTGAGGCCCTTTTGTAGGATGTCCACATCATTAGTAGTTTTGATTATGGCTCCTAGTTTGCAGTCATCTGGGAACTTCATTAGCCAAAGACCTTCTGTGTTAGCCTGTACTTCAGGGAAGTAGATACCAAACAGGACAGGACACAGGACTGAACCCTGTGGTACTCCACTTGTCACTGGTCTGAAGTCGGATTTGGAGTCTGCTACTTTCACAGTGTGGGTTCTGTCAGTGAGCCAGTTGGCAACCCATCTTGTGACATAGGGATTTATACCTAGTTTAGTGAGTTTATCTATAATTCCAGAGTGGGGATGGTGTTGAAAGCCTTGGCAAGATCTAGATAGGCTGTGTGAACCACCTTACCCTTGTCTACGGCTTTGGTGACTGCTTCAAAGAAGTCTATCAGGTTTAGGAGACATGATCTGCCCTGGTTGTGGTCCAGAGTTTGGAGATTACCAATGTCTTTGTTTATAAGTTCCATGATGATACATTCCATGGCCTTGCAGACCAGGCTCATCAGGCTAATGGGGCGCTAGTTCCCAGGGTCCATGGTGGCTCCCCTTGTGTAGTGGGATAACCGTCACTGTGCACCATTCAGCAGGCACAAAGCCTGAGGTGAGGCTATGATTGAACATGGTACTTAGGTGTGGTGCCAGTTCATTCTGTAGTTCATGTAGAATGCAGCCTGGGATGTTGTCTGGTCCCATGGATGCTGTGTTCCTGGCTTTGGAGAGTGTGGGTTTTTACCTGTGCAGCCATGATGACAGCAACTTTGCATTCTTCCAGTATAGAGATGGGCTCTTTCATGGGTGAGAGGGGTGTAAAGTTAGCACTGATCCTATCTGCCAGGATGTTGGCAATATCAGTTGGGTCTGTATATTTAGTGCCATTGTGCTGTAACTCAGAGCAGATCTGAGTGTTGCCATTGAGATTCTTGACATAGCTATAGAATGCTTTGTGGTTGTCTTTAGAATCAGTGGTGATTTTGTTTTTGTAACTAGCTTTGGAGGATTTTATCAGGGATCGCAGCTTCTTACTGAGGCTGACCAGGGAGCTCCTCCACTCATGGGATTTTACCCTCTTTTGCAACAGTTTCTTCCTTCTGTTGTACAGTTTGTTTATGGCAGGGGACCACCAGATTGGCTTCCTTTTCTTGGAGGATAGTGTCTTGGTTCTGTTTGGGATAGCACGATCCATGCACTCATGTAAGTGCTTATAAAGTGCAATTGTGTAGGATTCAGTAGTCGTAACTGTATTGTCCATCTGCATGGGTGTCCTGAAGTTCACCACTTCTGTCTTAAGAAGCATGAAGTTGGCTTTGGAGAAATTTTTTAACATGGTTTCCTTAATAAGGGGTGGGGCAGAATGTGGATATGTAGGGTAATTAGCTTATGGTCAGATCGGACCAATGAGGCATTGACTTCAGGTGTGGAACACCAGTCACTCAGGACAAACCAAACCCCATAACCAACACAAATAACCACAAAGTGAGCTAAATGCTACTCATTGCCAGAAGTCTCAGCCTCCAAATGCACACACTCGAGGCACTTCTCAGTATGGAGAATATTGATATCTGTGCAGTAACAGAAACCTAGTTCAAGGCTCCAGAGAGCACACCAGCACTACCAGGATACTACTCATTCCATACCTTCCAGCATCAGAACCTGGATCATAGCACATAGGGTGGGGATGTATCCATATTCATCAAGGATACCTACACCTCTCTGCGTCCTCTCTACAGGATATGTACCCATAGAATGTTGCACAGCAACGTTCTTCCCACTCCACAGGGTGGGGCCACAAAAGACCCTTGGCATTCATGCTCTATGAGCCTGATGAGTCTGATCTGCAAGGCAATGGAGCCAATCATAATGGAAGTCAACAATAAAGACATTGGGAACCTTCACACAGTTGAGCACACCCAGTTTGGCTTCATCAAATGCAGATCACGCCTCCTGAACTGGGTGGATTTCTTTGAGACAGTTACCCAGGCTACAGATGATTGAAATGAGCTCCACACAGCCTACCTATACCTCGCTAAGGCCTTTGACACCATTCCCCAGTCAGGTATCATAGATGAACTCACCAACCTGGGCATGAATCCATACATCACAAGATGGATTGCAAACTGGCTCACAGATAGATCCCACAAATTAAGAGTTGCTGGCTACATGTCAGACTCTACACTGGTAACAACTGGTGTCCCCAGGGTTCAGTCCTGGGGTCCCTCCTGTTTGGTATAGACTTCTCAAAAGTACATGCCAACACAGGAGGGTTGTGGTTGACTAAGTTTGCTGGGAACTGTAAAGTGTTTGCCATAATAGATTCCCCGGATGACACAAATATTCTCCAGAAGGGACTCTATGAGACAGATGTGTGGTGTCAGAATCATGGCCTCAAGCTCAATGTGGAAGAATGCATAGTAATCCCCTTTGGTGAAAACAAAGTACCCACAAACTACCACATAGGTGTTACCCCTAAAACTGACAAGGTAATAAGGGATCTGGGGACACAAGTAGATAGTCATCTTTCCTTTGACAACCATGTTGCCAAAGTGATTAGGAAATCCTATGTGGCCCATCTAATCAACAAAGGGTTTGCATCAGGATCAAAAGAGGTAGTGGTGGCCCTCTACTCTTAAGTCATCAGACCCATCATTGAGTACAATGCACCATTTTGGATGTACTCGACTAAGCATATCCAGCAGCTGTAGAGACCACAGAGGTACCTCACCAAGAGGATTACTGGCCTCAAACAGTTGTGTTATGCAACACAACTGGTAAAACTAAATCTGTTCTCCGTTGCATACCGCCTACTCAGAGGCACACTCTGCCTAACATACAGAGCCATGTCCAACACATAACTGTTGAACATGCTCCATCTATGGATAACAAAATTGAGTCACACTACACACTCCAGGGATATGAACCTCATCACAACAATGAATACAACATGCTGGTGGGATAGAGTACCATCCCAGACACTTGCCTTACTGTGGAACAGAGTCCCAATGTACATCAGACAGAGCCCTCGCTGACACTCTTCAATAGGAACCTTGATGAGTGGATGGGAAACAGACAATTCACGCCAGGCATCACATCAGCAGCCCCACTAGAAAGGGGCTTAGGGTACTAACTATTAGAACTAGGGCTTAGGAGACTACCCAATGGGGTGGTGAAAGCTGCACAACTTGCCTAGGCTAATATATGCCTTCATGAAGATAGTCTACTACATACCTATGAACCTATGTGACAGGTACATGTCTACAGATAGTAGATGTGTACTTCATTGTACAGTCATGTTGTACAGCAGGCACATGGACCACATACACTGTAATGCTTACAGATACTGGTGGCTGTTATGTACAGTGGGTGAGATGTGCACCTCATGTCTTTTGTGCCATTGGGATGTGTGCTGGGTGGGACAGTCCTGGATGGCTCCCTGTCATGGTCACCCTCTTACACACATCTCTGCCCATCCATCTTTGGCTTATTATACTGTGTTCCCCCTACATATATATATATAGGTACATAGGTAGGTAATAGGCTATCTGCCTGAAGGCATATATTAGTATGGCCAGAGTGTGCAGCTATCACCACACATGGGGTTAGTTCCCTAGGCCTCTGTGTAGTAGAGCTGATGAAGTGATCCATGGTGTGACAGTTCAGTTTCACATACACTCATCAAGGCTCCTCTGGAAGAGTGTCAGTGAGGGACTCAGCTTAATGTAGGTTGGGAGCCTGTTCCAAAGCAAGGGAAGTCTGTGAGTTAGTAATGTATCCCTCCAACATGTTCTATTTATTGTTGTGATGATGATATCCCTAGAGCATGTGGCACAGTGAGCTTGGGTTTACTTCAGATAGCGCATGTACATCAGTTCTGCATTGGACATGGACCTGTCTGTTGGGCAGAGATCGCCTGAGTAGACAGTATGCAACAGAGTACAGATTGAGTTAAATTCAGTCTTGTTGCATGGGGCAACTGTTTGAGGCCAGTAATCCTCTTGTTGAGGTACTTCAGTGGTCTTTCCAGCTACTGAAGGTGCCTAGTCAGATTCATCGCAAGGGTGCGTTGATGCTCTCTGATGGGTCTGATGACTGATGAGTAGAGGGAACCTCCTTTGACCTACATGCAAAGACCTTGGCAATTTGTGGGAACACATAGCATGATTTTCTAACCACTTTGTGAATGTGTTTCTGGAAGTAGAGATGACTATCCACATGTGTCCATAGATCCCTTATTATTACCTCCATATTTAGGGTGTTGGCACCTATGTGGTATTTGTATGACTGTAGCTCGAGGCCATAATTTTGACACCACATCTGTCTGACTGAGACCCTTTTTAAGGATGTCTCTGTTGTCCCAAACATCGATTATGACAACCTTTTTGCAGTCATCCACAAACTTTGCTAACCATAGCCCTCGTGTGTTTGACTGTATTTCTGAAAAGTATACACCAGACAGGAGGGGTCCCAGGACTGAGCCATGGGGACAGCAGTTGTTACCAGCTTACAGTCCAACAGGGAGACCACAATTCTTACCTTGTGGGATCTATCTGTGCCCCAGTTGGCAATCCATCAGATGACATACGTGTTTATGCACAGGTTGTTGATTTTGTGGATATGACATGTGTGTGGGATGTTGGAAAAGGGCTTTTCAAGGTCTATGTAGGCCATGTATAGCTCATTTCATTGATGTATGTCCTGGGTAACTGCCTTGAAAACTGTCTAGCAGGTTTAGGAACCATGATCTGCCCCTGACCAAACCAAAATGGGTAGGGTTGGGTGTTTGTAGGCTCCCAATAGCTCTGTTTATGAGTTCCATAATGATGGACTCCATGGCCTTGCAGATCAGGCTTATTAGGCTTATAAGACAATAGTTCCCATGGTCTGTTGTGCACCAACACTTGTGGAGTGTGCCAAATGTTGCTGTAACCCATTCAACAGTTTCATATCCTGTACAGAGGGTGAGTCTCAACAGACTGTTCAGGTGCAGGGTCTGTTTGTTTTGGAGTTCACATATGACACAGCCAGGGAAACCATGTCATCCCATAGATGCCATGTTTTTAGGTTTGGATAGAGCTGTTTAACCATTGTATATGTGATTTCTGGGTTTTCACAATCTCCAGGTATGGTAATGGGCCCTTTTGTCAGTGAGAGGGGGTAAATATGTATGAACCTGTCTGACAAGATGTTGGCAATGTCAGTCATGTACATGTATTCATTTACACTTTGCACTGACTCAGAACATATATGAGTTTACATTGATATTTATGACATAGCGAAAGAAAGCTTCATGGTTCTCTATGGACTCTTTGGCAATATTTTTGCCAGAACATGGCTTGGATAATGTTAGGAGTGCTCATTGTTTCTTGATGATACTGATCGGAGATTTATTGATCTTCTTTGGATTTTCACTTTCTTTGAACAACTTAAGTACTTGTAGTACATAGTTTGATTATGACAGGGTCCAATATATTATATGGGTCTGTTTTCATATCACTGTGCGCAAGGCAGGATTGGTGAATAGTGACAAGTGTCTGGAGTAAGAACTGCAACTGCCAGATATGTGTGGCCCACTGCTGTACTCAGACATGGCCTAAGTGTGTGAGCATGCCCAGTATGACCTTTCAGTATGTTGCTGACTGAAATTTGCTAAATTTGTTTAAGTGTGTGAGCATGCCCACTATGGGCATATATACTATATGTGTGTGAAAAATCAAGTTGGTTTTTACTTCAGGGCTCACCTTTGTGTTGTACATCGACAGGAAGCACGCTGTGCCTGCAGGGCTTCCATGAGTCAATTTGCATAGACTTATCAACATTTCTACATACAGGGGGCAGCTATTATTTGTACATTTCTACCCAGGGGGGCACACCTGATTGTTACTGTGGGTGTACATAGGATGAGGGGTACACCTGACACTTATACACATTTGCTAGGCCTGCACTGCTATGTCAGGTACTCCATTTCAGTCTGTACTGTTGCCTATCATACTGGCTTGAGGCATACCACTGTACTACAGACCTTAGCTTCCAATTACATGCATATTAGTTTGTGACTTCATAGCCTACCCAACCCACATCACACTGCCTGGCCTGCTGTTATCTGTCTGCATAGGCCTGGGGGAGGTTACTCATATGCCTCTTCAGAGGGCATGATACAGCATTTGTTTGTGTTTGCGTTTGTCTACAATTGTCCTGCTGGCTGTGACTGTTAGGTATGTGACCCCCCCCAACTGGTATGTGTGAGTGACTTAAGTTGTGTCTGTGCCAGTGAAATGCTGTCATGGCTTAGTGGTTCAGTATTGTGACTATAGTGCACAGTATCCTGAGTTCGAGCCCTGTCACTGCTTTTTATTTTCCTGCTGGGCAGACCTGACTGGTTAAGGAACAGTAAAGCAGGTGTGAGCGTGTTTACCCGACTTTGCTCGACTTTGCCCAACTTTGCCCAACATTGCTCAACGTTGCCCGACGTTGCGCTGGTTAGCGCAGTGTGCAGCTATGCGCAATTGTATTTAAATATGCTCAATACTGGTAAAATGTGCTTAGCAGTGCTTTATATTGCTTAAAATAGGGCACTCATGCCTCAGGTGGTGCTGCAGGGCTGCCTATGTTGGATGCACATAGTACACTCCCTATACATGTTTGAAAACAGGTAGTGTCAAGTTAGGCATCCCTTTTACTGTATGTGCGAGTCAGAGAGAGGTGTCATTTCCAGGGTTCCTACTGAGTCAGTGTATGTGCTATGTGTTGCCTCTTTGCCAAGGCCAGGGCATACTGGGCACACCTCCTTCTGCCTACTGGGGCAGGCTCAGGTTGTTCCTCCTCCAAGTCATGCTGTGCCTGTGCAGGCCTTGGCAATGGTGGGGGGCTGTTTGGCCCTGCCCCATGCTGTTCCTGCTGCAGCTGTTTCCACAGGATCATATTGTGTAGCATGGCACATACCATAACAATTTGGGTACATGTAGTTGGTGAGTACTGCAAGGCTCCACCAGATGTGTCCAGGCACTGGAACCATGACTTGAGCATCCCAAACACATGCTCAATTATGTTTCTTGTTTGTGTGTGTGCCTCATTATGGAGTTCTTGTTCAGGTGTGTGTGCATTTCTGATGGGTGTCATCAGCCACGGCTCCAGTGCGTATCCAGCATCCCCCACTAGGTGACCATCAGGGATGTCCCCATTGGCAAATCTCTGGTACAGCTGCATCAGATGCCAGATGTGGGAATCGTGATAGCTTCCAGGGCAGCCAGCACACACATTCATTATTATGCCCTGGGCATCGCACATGACCTGGCAGTTG